>NW_025946500.1:0-33822 GCF_000764305.2 Hyalella azteca
CCATGCTACATTGAGTGCCTATTTCGAGGCGCGCAGGACTTTGTCGCGTCGTCCTGAAAAGTTCAACTTATTGTCACGGAAAACCTATCTCCTCCTACAGTTTTCAAGCTACAGCAATGAGACATATACCATTCGATTCGTAAAGACCATACCTATCGAACTGAAGAGCACTTTTCTGAATTTCAGTCTGGTTCGTTTTTTATATGGGGGAGAAGGGGGGGAGGGTGGAAAAATTAGAAAAATGGGAAAAACGCGCATAAAAAAAACTAAGGGGAAAATAAGAAAAGTGCTCATCAAATCGATAGGGATGGTCTTTACAAACCGAATGATACGTGTCTTGATGTTGTAGGATGATATTTGTAGGAGGAGATAGATTTTCTAAAGTACCCCTTTTTAGCCGTTTTCTATGAATTTCTCGTTTTCTATCAATTTTTTCGAATAATTTATACAAGCAAAATGTTATTTTTTTTACATTTTACGTATGTATTTGAAGTTTCATGATGATCGAATGATAACTGTAGAAGTTTTTCTGGAGGGTAGTCGGTCCCCTTAATACGCTTGGAACCACACATGGTTTGAATATCGGAAAATTAAATCAACATAATGAAGTCAATATTTGTCACCCACAACGATGTTTCGATCTTCTCTAAGCGTATATTCAAATTTAGGTACATATATTTCAAGAATGAATTAAAGAAAGTTTGATAGGAGGATATAAAATCAATTAAATCGCAATTTTTCGTTTATACAGCCATCAGTCTAGTAAAAATTCCAGGGATTAAAATTTAGTAGAAATGTGCGAAAACTTTCCTGTTTATGTGCACGGTCAACCTTGTTATAACCTCTCATAACCTCTCAACCCTTAAATTGCATACTTCCCCCCAAGTTACATTGTTTAAAATAAATCTAATCTTCAAAACGTGTAAAATATACAAGAAAATATATTACTAACTCAAACGTGTGGTAAATTACTAAATTACGATTTATCGCTGGCGGAGGAGAAATTTGCACTATTTTAGGACACTATTATATTATTATTATTTAGGACACTATTATTATTATTATTATTATATATAACACTATTTACACTATTATATTTATTTGAGAAACTTTTTACTAATTACACTAATAAAAAATCGTCAACTAATATTTAATCATCAAAAATCTGCCCTGGCCTCAAAACATTCATTCATGCATACTGTGCGAAGGCATAAATTTTTTCATTAACGTCGAAGTCGTGTCAGTACAGAGAGCATCGAATTAAAAGGAAAATTGTACTGCAGAATGCAGAGCAAGCCCTTCCATTCGTCGCTATGCCAGCTGTCTCAATAGCGCTGACGACAGCGAATATCATTCAGTGAATTGCAAGTTTTATTCTGCTGACCTAAACCAAAAATACACCAAGTCAACGTGAGTATATACACTGAGTCCGATGTGTCTCTTATTAAAAGAACTACTCGTCTGGACGACTTCAGATACTGGAATTCTAATGAAACCTTCCGTGAATAAAATCGGATAAGAATAATAAAAAAACATGACAGATTATGTAAGCAAATTTATTGCGTGAAGATCTAACATGCACTAGTTTCATTACATAAGTTTTATAAGCCAAATTGAAGTAATTTTTTCAATAAACGATGCGAGAAAAAATATGTCATAAAAAATAAATATAGAGGCCTAAAATAAATATATAGTTATTATGAATGTTTAATATATAAATACGTATATAGTTATAAATATATAGGTATCAGGTCTAAAATAAATAAATAGTTATTTTAGAGCCCTGATAGCACATGCACTATCGTTCAGTTCCTAGGGAAGTAAATTCCATCCTTCTTAAGCCTCAGAATTTTCATAAACTAAATGGAGCTGGGTTGAATTTGGTTAAGGTTTCATATTCATTTGATGACGTAGATCTCAGATGATATTGCAAGTTATTTTCATTTTTAGGCGTGCAGTATTCATCTCTAAGCGCACCGTAAATGTCTGAAGCCTGATTTATATCATCAGTCTGTTTATATCGCAAGTTCACAATGAATTTAAAAGCAAATAAAACGCCAAGAAAATTCACCATATCGATATTGAAAACGTTTCGGAGTCCAACTCCATCACTAAGTTGTTTCAATCTAGTCCTGTTTTTTTCGATATAATGTTAGGTCTTGTTTAGGTTTTATGTCTGTCTTTGAATTTTAACTTTTAAAATGATTTTATTCATTTTTACTTTAGTCGAACTGATGATGGAGCTGGACTCCGAAACGTTTTCAATATCGATATGGTGAAGCCTGATTGTTTTATTAGATGGTGCATAACTCGCTATATGGGGCACTCATAAATGTGTTTATCGGTAACTAAAACTCACCTCATTTGTAGCCACAGGAGGTTCAATTTTGTAGCCCGAAATTAGCGCATCCACGGAAGGCGCTTCGTATTTTGGAGAATTCAGCCTGAATATCAGGATTAAACTAACTGACGATATTCCACACACTGTGATCAACGCCCGGCATGGCCTGCAAATATCGAAGATTAATAACCTCACGAATCTACTTCTGTTTAACTTAAAAATCTTAATGTATAAAGTTGCAAGAAATCTTTACTAAGTATTAATTTTTGCGCATAGGGGAGATATTGCACTAATTAAGTCCATTGAATTTGTGTGGCCCTGATTGATTTAAGATTTAATGTAAAGATATCCAAATTTTATATAGAAAATTTATTCTGAAATTTAGAGTTAAAATGAAATCGGTCTCAACGAAAGGAATCGGAAAGAGTCGAAGATGGTTAAACGAACATAATAGTATCAATTGCGCTGAATTTGAATTCAAGTTGTTATCGTCTGTTGTAGGAAAGTTATGTTATTATAAGAACCTTACGAATAAAAATTAAAAGTTAACTTATTTTTGCATTTTAACCAGGTCTCAATAAATTATATTGCTTACGTTCTTTTATTTGCCTGGGCTGAAATAATGGCTCGCTTGTATGTGGATCATTAAACATCAATCTAATCAGAATTAGACCAGTAAACTCAAAATTTCGCTCCAAGCGGAAGGACTGGTCAATGTTCACTCCTGAAGAATACTTACAAATTATTTTTACAGTTTCTTTGGAAATATTTTTCGCGTTTAGCTGGAATGTTTTGAAATGTTAAAATCATCACATTGGGATAAATATATTTTTTTATGTGCTTATTGTTTTAGAAAGTATCTGAACACGCGCACTTTGTTGGTAATTTTTTATATTTTATTGGCTTTTATCGCAAACAAAACTGTGCCAAAAACTGATGACGTGTTTGAATTTTGAGTAAATTACTAACTCTTTCTCGAAATAAAACTAAGAAAAATTAATCGTTGTTTTTCTATTTAATTTACAAAGTTGTATCAAACGACAAGACCAGTAAAAAAGTTTTTTGTGGAAAATATATTTTCGAACGGGGCGCTTTTCATATTTCTTACTTTGACCACGAATGCATTCGATGTAAAAAGAAATAATTACTACCAACTCACAGGTGAAGCCGATTTTTTATTAGGAATTTAAAAAAAAAAACAATACCACAAAAATTCACCATATCTTTATAAGAAAAAACGTTTCGGAGTCCAGCTCCATCGTCAGTTCACAAAATTCAGTTCAGAATTCAATTCAGATTCTCCGTTTTAAAACCCAACAGTGCCTTTTACTCTACTAATTGATTGTATTTGTGCTTCTAGATCTGAACTTCTTCTGAACTGAATTTTGTGAACTGACGATGGAGCTGGACTCCGAAACGTTTTCTCTTATAAAGATATGGTGATTTTTTGCGTTTTTTTATTTTTATATATAGCTGTCAAAATCAGGGTTAAAAAGAGATTACTTATGAATAAAAAATTTTGGTTTAAAAGAATTGCTCACCTGGATCGCCGGGAGTGAAACATCATTTTCTGTTACGGTATCACTTCCAGCAAAGAATATGTTCAAATATATTCATGAGAAATCTCTCTCCTTTTCACTAAATTCTGTTGGATTTTCGAATTTTACAAAAAAAAAAATTAAAATATTTATCTCCTAGCGTTTGAACATGATTGATGCAAACTCGCTTGATATTCTTTGATTAAATTAATATAAGCGCGAAATTTTCATGGATTAGAATTTTTTATTGATATCACCTAAATGGCAAGCGATTAAAGTCAAAATTGGTCATTATTAAATGCGACTCAGAAACGGCCAATATGATGACGTACTGATATGTACAATCGAACGTACCATATAAAAGTACGAAGTTCATTATCATTCAGAAAAAGCAACCGATCACCGTAAGCACCTGCCGACACTGCAACGAACATATGAGCGCGACTTAGCTGCAACTGAGCAGGCAGATGGAGAGCGCAGCCCTGCAGCACCAATTTTGTGCACCATCCAGCTCTGAATGGAACGCCTAGCATATTTCCAAAGGACACCAATCAGCCGCGTATTAATCCTGCCGTCAGTAACCAGCACATGACATCATCTTGTTTCAAATATTTAGAGCTTTTGGCCACCATTGTCTGAAGCGAATAGCCCAAAGTGTAATGATCGTCCACCATTGAACGTTAAATCGAACCATCATTTCATACCCTGACTTTAGCTTGAACTGTAACCAGCGGACAATGGACTGCGATCAATCAGCCCAGCTCGCCAGTGGAACTGCATGTATCCTGCCGTGCTCCACTAGACTGCGGATCGAACATGACTTCCGATGCTTCGTTAAATTACGTAACTTTTAGCTCACAGCAGCATCTAGGGTTAGGTTTCAGATAGCATAGTTCAGTTCCAAAATCTAACGTCCATCGACGAGCCGCCGTTCGACCGTGGGCTTATTCGATGAAAAGGATGATTTGGTGCAAACATTTTTCACTCACTGGCAGACGATTCTGGGCCAAGCTATTGCAGACTGTTTACCTGTAGGCTGAAGGGTCTACTTCAATGAATGTGATCTGTCTGGTGGCTTGCGGATGATAATGTGTAATCCGGAAATATTTGGGGCTACGCCCTTGTGGGAAGCCTTGTCCATTCGAAAGCCTACGCCTTGTCCATTCGAAACAAGGCAGTGGTGGTCACCGACAGGCATCCCGGCAGATAAGATAAGGAAGATACAGATAAGACGTTTTCAAAGAACTTGCAGTACAGGTTCACTGAAAATAAAAATGCTTTCTAATGTCTGTGTGTTGACATTTATTACAATAAATTTAAGATGCATGCGGGACCGTTGGTTCACTCATATAATTCGAAATACACCTAAAAATCTGCTGCTGATATATCATCGTATTATGGATTAAAGAATTTTAAATAACAAATATATAGTATAAGTAACTTCATTTGATTTTAAAAGATGATTTCCGAGATATTCCAAAGTTTTGTCATCTACTGCCTACACAATGATGCTTTTGATCTAATATCAAAGTTCAAATATTACACCTATTATCAAGACATAAATATTTTTCCTATAACCAAGGATCAATTATTTTACCCAAATATATGGTACAATTATTTGGCATATAAAAATGATACAATTATTTGATCTTTCACTAAGGTCCATGAAAACCGCTGAAACCCTTTGTCCAGTTTAGGGTTGGTTACAAACCGTCCAATGCATGATAGTTTGTCAAATTATAGTCTTCCCGTTTGCGACCACAGTTTAATTCACACAAGGGCCCG
Organism: Hyalella azteca; assembly: GCF_000764305.2. Lineage (NCBI taxonomy): Eukaryota > Metazoa > Arthropoda > Malacostraca > Amphipoda > Hyalellidae > Hyalella > Hyalella azteca. The sequence goes on from NW_025946500.1 coordinate 5,665, forward strand.
GCCCGTTGCTGAGGAACTATACTTCTCCATCACTGTATCTCGGTACGGCTGAGGGAAGATTTCAGTCGAGATAAAACACCGAGTTTTCACACTGTATTTAGTAAAACAGACATGTACACTTGTGTTATGCCCTTGTAGTCCTTACCAGCTAATCAACTAAAACATGAATAAATAAATCCCGGATGTTTGCATAACCTAAAGTATGGAAAACTCTAATTGAAAATGGAAAAAGTGCTACTATGAAATATGAATAAATTTACACTATTCCCTAACACCGTGGAATTTTGGTAAGGGAACATAGAAAATTGAATACAGAAATAAAGGTTCGTCAACACAGTCACAGGCATCAAGCCACAGCTACAGTCATAGTGGTTGAAATTAGTTTGCATTTAGGTCTGCCTAATCAAAGATGCATAATTATGTATAGTAAAGACTCCTGGTATGAATTTAAAACAGGTATCTTAATACTATAACTACTATACGTGTGTCCAGCGTATCCACACCCTACCGCACTGACCAGCGTCGAGATAATAAATGGCATGACGAGATATCGCTTACTGAAAACTACTTAGGTAAACAAACGCTACACGGGATGCGTAAAACCTGCGGCTACATTCCAAGTCTTATATATATAATTAGGGTTCAATTATTATTTGAATTATCAACATATTATATATCATATTATATAAAAATATTATTATTATATAATACTAATACGTATATAATAACTTATATATTATATACTTATTATTTATTATCAGGAAGACCTGAAAATTAGATCTATAATATAGATACAATTATTTGATCTATCCCAAAAAATAAAACCCAAAATATAGCCTGATAATTGGAGTATAGTAATTTGATTTGTCATCAAGGCCTACAAATAGGACCCATGACATATTAAAAATACTAATATGTAACCTATTAAAGAAGGCTAATATTATGGCAGGTATAGGTGCATTGACATGCCTTTATACGGGCATATTCATTTCAGTCACTCAATAGAAATGAACTTCAAAACTTGATGCTAGGTATTTTAGTGTTATTTCTTGGAGCGAACGAGTTTCAGCTATCAGGTACGTCTTGGACAATTTTACGGCCGGACAAGCGGCCGGAATCGAGGCCGATCTCCAAATTCGATGATCAAAGAATATATCCCAAACAAATGAACGAAATTCGATGAAACTTGGTACACGTATTCATTAGGACCTAAGGGTGATGTTTGACTCGTGATTTTTTTTTTAATTTTGCCTTCATTCGTAAGTTATATGGCGATACAGGCCAAAATTCGCAGTGATCAAGGAATTTTTTCTGCGTTCTTTAGTTATGGAGATATTCCTTGATCATTGAATTTGGAGATCGGCCGCGAGTCAGGCCGTGAATTTTTTCGAGAAGTGTATCACGTGTTGTTATACCAGCATATTGACCTGGCTTTGCCCGGAATAGGTCATCAATGAAATTTGGTAATAACTTGTTCTGACAAGTCTGAAAACAACGCGATTGATGTGTACAGTTTTTAAACATGTAATTAAAACTTTATCTTTTCTGTATAATGTTTTGTAAAAAAAATAGAGTAACGTAAATCTGTTATCAGGTCACAATTACTGTTATTTATTTTATTATTTATTTATTATTTTATAATTCTATTTTATTTATTTATCCATTTACATAGTGTCAAAGCAGAGACATTTTTAGACTTGTCTTCAAGTTCCTTTTTGATTCCTATATGTAGACCAGTAAAGTGTCATGGATACCAGCATTATCATACAAAAGATATTGTCTTAAATTTGGGGTAGAAATGGAAATGAAAAATGAAGCGATTCTAAAAAAAATTGTGGTTTGACACTAGCATGAAAGACATCGTCGTGCATGAAGGTAGGGCACTCAATTTTACGGAAAACAATTGATGTATCAAATTATTATAACGTAATTTGATATATAATAATGAGAGATAAAGTCATTAAATTTCGTGGCAATCAAATGAACCGTTTACATTTCATGCCTATTTTAAAATGCGATATAGGGTCATTTGACCTCATCGTGCTTCCTATGTTAACGTATAGACGGTGCTGGCTGACTTGAAACTAATTTTTTTATTATATAAAACTGAAGTTTCATAATTTTTTAATGATATATATCCTTATTATTGATGCCCAATTATTTTTGAATTGAGGTGTGCATTAATCATTTCACAGCATACAGCATTCGTCTCGAGTTTTGTGAGTTATTAATTAATTAAAACTTACCAAGTCTTTAGCGGCAGTAAAAACAAATCATACTTTGAAGGATTCAGTGTGGATATCATAAAATAGAATAGAGCTGAAGATATAGACCCATGGCCTGTTGTCGATTCTTGTACTTTTCGTGACTTGGTTCACAGAGGATCCTGCCTTTGGAACCCGATCTTTCCATAGCTGACGATTGATTGAGATAGCTGCTGGACTTATTGCAAGGCTTGTAAGGTGTTAGGCATTTCAAGACTGAACATATGCTCCTGCATAGCTTCGTCTAGTCTGTTCTTGAAGGCGTTCATACACGGAGCGTCAACGATTATACCTATTGACGATAGCCATGAAATTGTGATTAATGATAGGCATGCCGTTCTGTAAAGCAACATCGAAAATTACAAACAACAAGCTACTTAGCTTTCACAGTAAACCGAACAAAAGATAAAGAATAAACAAGTTGCTTATTACCTCGTATTGATACGAGGTGCATAGGTAAAACAGTTTACATGTTTTTCTTGAATGAATTATGCTGCATTTTTGTGACAATTTCAAATTTCAAATGCATGTCACATTTTTACTATGAATATTTGATCAGCAATTAATGCTGGATGAAATCCCACTCAACGGATTGAGATGTAATAAATAGAGCCAGAGGTTATAAAAGCAGTCAATTAAACTGTTTATGAAGTCGGGCGCTGTCGGGCGCTCTAAATTCTAACTTGAAATTTCCTTAATAATTTCTAAGACTTCAATCCGCTTCAAAGAACTTGGTCAATCTCTCCATTTTTCTCCTTGAAACCCCAAACTAAAAATCTAACATACAATATATAAGCACAAAATTCATTACTATACAGAATAAATATGTGGAATAACCGAAAGGAATAACTATGTGCCATAACCATTCGGAATAAGCATATGAAATAGCCATATACGCATAAAAGAGAAAAATTACTAAACGCAATAAACATATGTAAAACCACATATAATAAACATTCCGAATAACCAAACGGAATAACCACATGAATAACCAAATGACATAACCCTACGGAGTAACCATACAGAACAACCATACAAAATAACCATACACAAAATCCGGGAATAAAGTGAATGTCTTTGCAATTTATTCGCTAACTGAAGCGCCAAATAACTCGGATCACTACATTTCATCGATTTTAATATATTTTCTCAGATAGTGAAGCTTGCGGCATAACTTTTATCACACGTCAGTTGCTACCGAGGGATCGTGCAGTGAAGACTGCTTCTACTTTGCTGGTACGGCACGCTGCTTGGTGAGCCGTGCACTCTCATGTTCTCGTTGTGATTTAATTCTATTAAAATATTAGAATACAAAGATGGTTGACAACATGACCATTGAGACAGTTCTAGTATTATTGGCTTACATATTGTAATACATGTATTAATTTACTACTGTATACGACATCTACGTTTCACCATCTTAGTGGCTTTCGAATCTAGCAGAATATTGCAAAGTTTTGCATGTACTTAACTAAATTTCCTCAGCTGGGCCACCACTGACGATTATTTATTTTTTAGGAATAACAGATAAATGAAAAAAAAAACATTTATCTGTAGTTTAGTAGGCTTTCTCTGTTTAATCAAAAGTATTATCTTCCCGTTATCGTTATTTCCTCACTGGTGGAATGTGAGAAAAATTATACCGCGTGTGCAACAATAGAACGAATTGTTTATATATTGTTTATATTTTTCGGTCAAAAGTTATTGCAGACAACTAATTTGGATTGTCTTTCTATATTATTTACATGTGAAAGAAATTTTATCAAATTTGTCATTTATTCGGTAAATAAAAATATAAATAACAATAAATAAATAAATAATAATAAATAAATAAATAAATAATAAATAAATAAATAAATAATAAATAAATAACATATAAATAAATAATAAATAAATAGTAAATACATAAATATTTATTTATTAACATATTTTTCCAGTATCGGCTCCAATGATCACGAGAAAATGGTTTGTGCTGCTGGTGGCTCTGGCATTGGCAGAGGCTTCTCCCACAGCCCCACGGACCACCAAGACGCACTTGCCTCTTATTGTGGACCCCCGCGCCCTGTTGTGCCACAGCCGCCCCTGCACTAAACTCGCCGTCACTGGCGACTGCGTCACAGACCTCGTCTGTGTCATGAGAATGTTCTTGAAATAATGACATCAAGTTAGGTGGGTAGCGTGTATTCTATTAGAATGTGCTTGTGTTGGGACATGTGGATATAACACTGGCGCTGACCAAAATGTATATTTTTGTAATGTATATATTTTCAAACGTTGTGAACTGGTCAATAACTGGCAGTAACTCGTATATTGTACAAATTTACGGGTATTTTCAAAAATTATCATTGTTCTTTTTTAATACATAATATCCTAGAATGTCGAAAATGTATTACATGAAAACCTCTTTCTTATCTCAGAGAACCCCATAAGAACCATCACATTCATAAAACCGCAGGACACTTTCCTTAGGCCTATTTCGTTTAATGCTACTCGTACTTTAACTGATATCTCATCTTCTTTTTATTCGAAATTCAAACACGCCGAACATTAGGCCCCGGAGAAGCCATTTTAGAGTAGAGAATGAGATGATATTCCCGGGGTGTCGGTGGAATTAATGAAATGGCTCTTAAACAAATTGCCACTTGGGCATATAAAACTGAGGAAATGCTTCTTACTTCTATGCCTGAACAAGTTTTTCGGAATATTGCCAACAATTGGAGAATTTTTGTCTGGGTTAATGTTTTAGATATCTTGGTTTAATCCTTGACAACAATATTTTTATTGATAAACATATCTACTATACGTCTGTCTGTCAGAGTTTGAGAAAAGCCACTGGATTTTCATGCTTTACGATTTAATAACAATTTCATTTAAATTCATAATATAATTTTTTCTATAGCTTCATTTTCAGAACAAATAAATTATTATTAACTTAATTCGGTGAGCAGTGCAATCCAAGAAATGTGACGTGACATTACATCTTAAGTCGTGCCGCGGATATATACTTGATATATGCTTTGGATTAAGTGTGGTGCCACGTGCCAGCAAAGATACGTTCAGTTGACAAGTAAAAGTAAATATACAGGCCGAATAAACTAATAACAGTTGACAATACTTTCAACTTATGGTGTAATAATTAATGGAACTTTTTCATGCTGTATTGGTTCATGTTAAATCACTATTCGGCATTCTCATAATATGGAGGGTGCATGGCATGTACGGTTCAATTTTACTGGGCAGTTATTGATGGTGTTGAATATATAATATAATGTAATAGCTTTAGTGGCAAAATTTAGTGATTGTATTCATACCAGCACTGATTGAACAAATGTGCGAAAACAATTTATTTTTTAATTTATCTAGTTTTTGAACGATGTCATTTTTACAGTGATTTTGTTGTGTTAAAGTTTAGTTTTGTTATAAATTTTATCATAGAATAGTTTGAGTCGTGTATTGTTTAGCGACCTGCTGGTTGTGCCCTCATTGGAATTAGTAAATAATACTGTTGTTTATTATAATTATATTCTCTCTTTTTATTTGAGCACTCATTAGATTCCTATCCGCCATTTGGTATCAGTTGTGTTCTCTTATTTTATTGTTATGTTTTGTTCTCCTATTAGAATAAAGAATTGTTGATGAAATTCCGTTTAGCATCTGCGGCATAAAGGCACGGCTTTTATTTTCAGGATAGGTGCAAAAAATACTCAAAAGAAAAAGATGGCTCGGTGACTTATGATATCATTTTTAGAGCTGAGAACGGAAAAATACGCTACTTATGAGTGCCGAATACAGAATGTGATAATCGACATCCATTGTTGGGCAAGCAGAATCGTGCCCTTGCATCGCTGTCACACCTAAACGTCTCTTGTAGAATGTCTGATTTTGTTTGAATCCCTTAAATTCCTGAAAGTTACTTCGACAATGAAAATGTCGATTATTATACATTCTCAAAAGTTCATTTTCCGAAGCCCCGTAACGTATTAGTATTTGTAGAAAATGTTTCTTAAGATCTCATAATTATTCATGGAATATTATAGAGGAAGGTGAGTCGTAAACATTTGATAAATGAACTATAAGATAATTCCCTTATATTACCTAGCAGGGAACATATTTACACAACATGAAGCCACCACTCATTCAGTAGGAGCAACAGTTAAACACTAAAATGTTAGATGTTAGACTTGAGTAATTTCTCGTTCGGGTGAAAAATAGACTCCTGCGTCAGGAATGATCAATAACGACGGGGTGAGACTAGAAATGCGCCCAGAAAAATAACTACAAAAGGGTTGAAAAATGTCCCGGGAAGAAATTATGTAACCAGACGACAATCTTGTCCCACATTTAAAAATTCACCCGGATATTTTACGTGACATCAAATGAGACAAGTCTTAAATATTCCTGGCAAAACGAGATTATTCACTACGGTGCGAGTCAAAATACTGTAACAAACGAACAGGTCTGCTAGTTACCTGTTATTACATGTAGGAACGGCCCATTGAATATTGGACTAATGCCAGAATATCAATGCTAGTCTAGGTGAACATACATATTCAACTGTTGTGTCCTAAATAAAATTTCATTTTTGGGCTTGATTCAACCTTGTGAATCCTTTCAGTGGCTCATCAATTCTTGGCGAGAGTTGTGTGTGATTCAATTTGTGTAATCTGGTTGAATTTATTTCTATGCTTCTAGAAATGAAATATTTTCCAAACTTCGCCTCCGGAGCTCATGAAAAACTTTCATTATCCTGACACTGGCCCAGTGGTCATAGATCACTAGGAGCAGAGAGGTGCAGGTTCTATCCCAGCTATTTGAAACGCACAGTTCGTCAAATCGGCGAGGAAGAAGGCGGTTAAGCACAGCAAAATTGCACGACGAGCTACATGTTCGAGACAGCAATAAGCTGTGAATGTTCTGCAAACTTCAGAATCAGCGACAGATCTACGGTCTAATCCACGCTGAAATCGCTATTATTTTATTATAATATAATAAAAATCTCAGCACCCGCATCCCGCCCCGGCAGCTTCTCCGAGCATTTGGCGTAGTTAGCCTTCTATTAATCGTTTTTGATCGTCCTGGCATCATAGAAAATGAAGAACTTTCCGAGACTAACGACATTATAATTTATATCACGCACGGAAATCAGAAATTCGTTCCAGCGACGAATATTAAAGTAGCTAACAAGGAGCTCCCAGACCGCCCAATAACATTAAATGACCTAAGTTCGTCATCATCGATTAATAACTTCGGTGATCATCATCCGCTTGTTACTACTCTATTAGCTGCATCCTGAGAAGCTTCAGGCTGCAGATTGAAAGTCACTGTTGTTTATTCATTTATTGTGTTTCCATAATTATAATGTTGAATCATTTTTCGGATTTATCGCCTTTTTGATTGACATTTCATGGCAGATATGACAGATTGAATTGCCACGACTGATAGAATTTGTCATGGCGAAATTAAATGATAATTAATGAAATTCTTTAGGCATTTTCTTATGGTTTTATCGCATTACTACAGGATTTTATTACTATGAAGACGGCGTAGTTTCTAAATCGCTTTTATATGTATGGCTCACAGTCACCGAAAATTATGTAGGAGCGCATTTCTGTTGATTACAGTTTCAGAATCATGTTCATGTGCATATAAAATGAACAAATTTATAATAAATTCGATCTCTGGTACATCTCTTCTAGCTGGATACAAATATTATTTTGCTATGGACGCAGCTCGATCGAAGATCATCCTATATGGACTAAACAAATCTATTACATTATCATGTCAAGAAAGGGTCAAATGAAATTACTATAGCATCACAATACTATATTATAGCTTCACAATCGTAACCGGGGCCACACTGTTGTGTAGTTTCTAATTATTGATACATCGCTGTTTTTCTGTAAAAATATCAACATACTGATACTATAACGATATTGATAACACTGTAAGCCTTCAGTTACATGCTGAAATTCTGCATAGATCGTTACAAATAGCATGTACGTAAATATATCGTTACGTATACTCAGTTCATATGCATACGCATATGAAGATCCAAGATTTTTAAGGTTAACGAAAGAAGTGTATAAATGTAGCGGCGTAACTATAGATTGTAAGCACAGTAATTATATTTATTCTCCTTAACGACTGCTATCGCAGCGCTCGTACTGAAGACATCATGGTAGATATGGACATCGATAACAAAAAAAAGTATGGTCTTTACAATCGCACACTCACTACCCGAGATCCTCAATAATCTATCTCCATATGCGTTTTTTTATCGATAACAGCGTACAAACAAGAAGCCCTTCGCATGCTATCTTGATATATTTTTATTCATGTCCCTGCAGTGTTATTGTACTGACATTTGTTGACAATACTCCACAGTTGTTATATCAGAATAATTGTGAGAAATGAAAGTTAATTAGTGTCTATGTCTGCACACAATTATCGACACGAATAGTGACATGTGTGTCGGCAATAATTATTGTCGACACAAATTGACTGTGGCTCCAGACGATCATCTTGTGGGAGAGAAAAAAATGGCGCTAAATTTTTATTCTAAACTTCTACGTAACATCGTCGTATTGACAGGTATCTAAAATTTCGGTAATGTTTATTCACTTCTTGCCTTTTCTGCTATTCGAATTATATTGTCTTTACTTTTTCCAATGTTATTCCGATGATAGTCCGATGATATTCACTTCCATACGAAGGAACATAGTAAGTAAAGGAATTTTCTCATTTTAATTCATTGCATTGAAGTATGAATAATAAGACAAATCTTTTTGTATAAATAATCACTCTCTCGCGTGAGTGCTCGGTCACGTTTTCATCCGACACGACTTCACTCAGGGTTAATACATGTATAAATTATCAAGTTGTCTTCCATGTGTAGTGTAGAATAATCTTGCAGTAATGGTGTAAAATAATTGAGCAGTGTAAAATGATCGCACAGTGAAAAATAATGGCGCAGGGATAATTATCGTGTAGACTAAAATATCCGAGCAGTGCAGAATAATCGGGTAGTGTTGAATAACCGAGCAGTGTAAAATAATAATGCTGTGTTGAATAATCGCGCAGTGTAGACTGTAGACTAATCGCGCGGGGTAAAATAATCCTGCGGTGCAAGATAATCTATGCAGGGTTAATTGACGACCAGAGCATGCTTTTTATTAACTATTTTCTTACTGTTTCTTTTTTTTTCAAAAGTGCCAAACAAAATTTTCTGCGAGTGTTGGGAAATCAAAGAGCAGGTTACCAAATGACATTTGACTGGAATACAACGTTTCTAATATTCAACATTTTCACCCAAGTAGGTGAAAAGTTTTGCGGCACCTAAAAATTTAAAATTTGGAAATGACAGGGTGATTAAGTCAGTACAGGGTGATTCACGAAAATTTCCTGTTTTTTATTACGCACCAAGCTGCGAGATATAGTAGAAAATAGGCCGTAAATATTTTAAATGAAAGATAAGTTCATGATGTTTTATGTCCTGCTTAGTTGGATGCCACTTTGCATTGGACAATTGAGCAGCGTGCATTTACTCTCAAGCAGTACTTGAGAGAGTAAATGCATCCATCAGCGGTCACTTTATTGTGAATGCGAGACTGTGTTGTGCGGTGTCTAACGTCGGCATAATTGGTCCTTATTTCTTAGGACTTAGAGGAAAACGAACGCCCGCAGTAAAAGTGACTGCAGCTCAGGGGCCGGATTGTCAAAACATCGCTAAGTACTCGTAGCGACTTACGTGTGGCGTAAGTGCTGCTATGATGACGGAACTCTAGCGGTGGTATTATCAAAACATTTGCGCGGGAAGCTACGTACAAGAAACAGTACGTAGCTCTACGCCTGCTCGGAGGTGTCGTTAGTGGAGTTACGTACAAATTTTGAGTGTGTCGAAGCAATATAAAACTATTGATTTACTTGCAACACGGTGAATTGTGATAGAATTTTGTCAATAATTTAATATAGACATAATACGTGATCGTGCTAAACGGTGTTTTTGGAAAAAAATTAATTGAGTTAATGCCAGCTAATTTGTTTTCCTTTTGTGCTATAATTTAAAAGCAAATTTTGATATTTATAACTAGGAGTTTTATGATCATTCACTGAAACGATATCTTCATGCCTTTTTGATTTAAAATTAAGTTGAGGTTGACAAGCCAGCCATTTTTCTAGCTACGTACACAAATTCCTTTCGTTCTCCGCTGATAGTTGAACTCAAACTCGCAAAATGTTCTAAATTTTAGGTGGCTCTCGAAAAAAAGCCCTCTCCTCTAATTTTCAATGGGGATAATGTAATTTATTGGCTTAATTGCAAAAAATTACAATCAATGCGTTGTCTATGCTATTTGGACAACGTCTCACTGATTTCTCCATATACTCCCTAGTCAGTCAACGCAGATGCCGCTGACACGACACAACCTCCTTTCATCCACGCGTACTGCGCACTGAGTCGACAGGAGCTAGAATAGCAAATTCAAAGCCTCTGATTGGTCAGTTAGTTTGATGGTTTCGATAATACCTTTTCAGACGAGTCTTGCGTAAGACAGTTTTATTAATGCCAATTTTTGACTGACATACGCAATACGTAACTTTTTAACGTAAGTACGAAAAGTTACGTGTACTTAGCGAAGTTTCGTTAATCTCTGCCCTGTACACGTGAAATATTTTCGCCTTTATTCTCCCAAAACTGTCTGAAATGAAGGTCCGGAAAGTCTGGTTCTAACGGATGGAGCCTCAGCCCACACAGCCCTCAAATTCTAATAATTTTGAGTTCTGATTTCGAGCCGTATCTACGATACCTTTTGTATGTACTTATGCCATATCCAAATTTCAACCGTTGTAAAACTCTTCACCTACTTGAGAGTGAATGTTGAACATTTGAAACGTCGTATTTCAGTAAAATGTCATTTGTAAACCCACTTTTTTATCTCCCAACAGAAAGCGAGAAATATTGTTCGGTTTATTAAAAAACAATAAGGAAATAGTTAATAAAAAGCATGCTCTGGTCTTGTCTAAAACCTGCATAAATGAAGAAGTTTTGCTTAACAACGCTTATATCTGCATGATAATCCTGCACTGTAGCTTGAATGTATGTGATGCAATACTGCAGCGTGAATGCATGTTATGTAAGACAGTAGCGTGAATGCATGTTATGCAATACTGTAGCGTGAATGCATGTGATGCAGTACTGTAGCGTTAATGCATGTGATGCAATTCTGCAGCGTGAATGCATGAGAAGTAATATTGTAGCGTGAATGCATGTGGTGTAATACTGTAGCGTGAATGCATGTGATGCAATACTGTAGCTTGAATGTATGTAGTGTGATACTGCTACGAGAATGCTGTGATGGCTTCAATTATTATGATTCACAGTCATGTTGCTGAGTTGGCTCGAGGCTGCTGCGGCTGTTGAGGTTACAACCATCTTGGCTCCCGGCAACATGGACGAAGCTCGGACGTCATATCTGAAAATCGGAGAACACGCCTACTCGTATAACCTAAAATCATCAGCAGATGAACCCATTGAGGGCTTTTCCTTTAAATCAACGGTTACAAAGACAGATCACATAAAAACTGGAGATGGCAATTTAATCGGTTCAAAAGATACAGTAGATTTTCAAGAATGTAGCTGTGAAGAGAACGAGTGTAGCTGTCCAGTTGGATACGGAGTGATGATTAACAGAGTAAGTTTATTCACGAACTGAAAGTTATATTTTTCAATCAAATTAATTAATAATCATAGGAATTATATCTCGAGTGTTGAATTCGATAACAATAATGTATGCCGAAGCTCCAAAAGTATTAAAATGACACAAATTCAAAAGATAATGTTTAAAATTGGTTCATGATGTGTAATCTGACGCATTGTCTATTTCTTTGGAGACCCTCATGTTTAAATATCACTATTATATTATAAATTTTACTTCACATGAATATTAAATTGATCTACAAACGTTTATCAAACACATGTAATCTAGTGAAAAAATATTTTTAAAAAATTAGAAACAAAGTTCTCAGTTTGGACTCTTGTTTCCTTTTCTCTGAATTTATATTCGAATACACTCATACGCCATTTAATTACAGCATTTAAATTGATTATTGTTTATAACTGCCTCATATATCTTTACCTGGATGGTCTCGCCAGCTCCTAAAGATCGGTATGAATTCTGTCAATTGTTTAGTTCAATTGATTGATTTTCAAAGTTCATTTTTCACCTCTTTCTGCGAGGGTAACTTCGCTTCGCAATTGGTAACTGCCCTCTTTCTGCGAGGGTAACTTCGCTCTTCAAGGTAACCGCGGCTCCTAACATAGCTTGCATTTCCAGTTGAACAGCTCTTCAGTATTCACATTCGAGGCCGATGACACCTTCTCAGTGATGACGTGGGTTGACAAAAACGAAACTTCAACGCTGAGCGAGGCTTGTTTCTTCATCATTGGTTCGTATGAAATAAAAAACGAGAACGACCTACGTGACCTGACCACCTTCTACATCACCACCACCGACTCCGTCATCATCACGATGATGAGTGATGAGTGCGACATCGAAGTGTGGTACGCTGCCATCAGGCCAGGTGAGTAATCGCAGTGATGATGGTGAGTGATCACTGTGATGGTGGTGAGTGATCGCTGTGATGAAGGTGAGTGATCTCTGTGATGGTGGTGAGTGATCACTGTGATGGTGGTGAGTGATCACTGTGATGGTGGTGAGTGATCACTGTGATGGTGGTGAGTGATCATTGTGATGGTGGTGAGTGATCACTGTGATGGTGGTGAGTGATCTCTGTGATGATGGTGAGTGATCACTGTGATGGTGGTGAGTGATCTCTGTGATGATGGTGAGTGATCACTGTGATGGTAGTGAGTGATCACTGTGATGGTGGTGAGTGATCGTTGTCATGGCGGTGATTGATCACTGTGATGACTATGAATGATGGCCATGAAGACATTCAATAATAAAGCCATGTGATTGGTAATAAAAATATGGATATTAATTATCATTATGGATAAACGATTCAAAATACCGTCCCATAAAAGATTGACTATTTTATAAGATTAATTTTTAAAACATAATTAAATTATCTATAATAATATTTATAAACTAAAAGCAATCCCAATAATTTTACTGCTATCTTAGCGAGATCTGGAACGTTATGAACAATTACGTTGAATCCGTATTCATTTTTTCTTCCTTTCAAGCAAGTTTACATTGTGCACTACGCTGCAAGTGATTGAACGTTTTCATACTGATCAATCAAAAGCATATTCATATCAATATCATTAACTTGATTTAGAATTTTATATTTTATTATCGTCTTTAGGATTATAAAAACAACAATTTCAGTATACACTGGAGAATTTTAATCCATTCTTCAGAGTTCAACACGACCACCATATCACACACGTCAGGCACCATCGCTTTTCCTGACGATGCGCAAGTCCTCATCGAGGGTTGGGGCTACCCGCCTCAGAAGAGGTCAGGGGGAACACTAGTCACAATAATTTATTATAGGCGTATTTTCGTCTGTCAGCTACAAATCTCATAATTGATATTTAACACACTTCTACCTCTCCAATCGATCTGAAATTTTACAAACCTGCGTAAAGTTTAAAACAATGCATGAATCAATTGACAAAATAATTAATTTAAAAAAGTAAAAAAAATAATATTAAAAAAAATTGAAAAAATAATTTTGTCTTCTAGAAATCTTATAATCGATGTTTAACACACTTCTACCTGTCCAGTTTAGAACACTTGTGTAAAGTCGCAGACAATGCATGAATCAATTGACAGAATAAATAATTTTGAATTTTTTTATATATTAAAAAATTTGAAAAATTATTTTCTTATTCGAAAATAAAATAATAAATTCATTGTACATGTGTAACATCAGAGACACTGGATTCTGTTGAAGTGTTGTCTTTAAAAATAAATTTTAAATGCATGTTATTATTACAACACTTCTCTTTAACATCACTTATTGTTGTCTGTCTGCTACAAATCTCATAATCGATATTTGACACACTTCCAATATCTGAAATTTATCTACCAGTCCATTTTGGACTGGTAGATAACCAGTCCAAATAATAATTGGAATAAATATCTACCTGTCCAATCGATCTGAAATTTTGCACACTTGCGTAAAACCAGAGACAATGCAGGAATCAATTGACAAAATAAAACATGGATTTAAAAAAATTAAACCATTTTTTTAAATCTTTGAAAATAAAATAAAAAATTCATTGTACATGTGTAACATCGAAGACATCGATTTAGAAGCGTGGTCTTTGAAAAGTACTTTTTAAACGCATATTTTTCAGTTTCTATCTCTTTATGTCCTTTTCTATCTCTTTCTGTATTTTTCTTTCTCTCTCTCTCTCTCTCATAAAGTCTTTTTCTCTGTCTCATTCCCTATCGCTTTCTTTATCTCTTTTTTCTATCTCACTGGCCTCCTTATATACTTATATCTTACTCCTTACCTAACACATTTTTTGCTCTTCTTAATCCATCATTAACTTTTCCAAACAGTTCCCTTGCTCTACTTCTTTCTTATCTAGTGCCGTAGCTTCTCCTTAGTTGTGTCCAACTATTTTCCATACTTATTTCATATTCTTTTGTTTTCAATTTTCTTCTATCTTCATTGTCTTCCTTTTGAACTTTCTCATTATTGAACTTCAGTTTTGGTTAAACTAACAATATACTACTATACGAAGAAAAGCTAGGTAATCGAAATCAAATGAAATTCACAGTAACGTGTGTTCATAGTAATGTGTTCGACACTAGTATTCCACAAGTTTTTTGCCTATTACTGATGTAACATTAACCCAAGCGAACAGAAGCTGTACTATCAAAGATCGGTTATAAGACCTCGTAACAGCCGATTTCTCGTGTGCGATTGGTTGATTTAGCTTGAAAATTCAGCAGTGATTGTCTAACGGAGTTAGGCACTCGGGACTATTTATGATAGTTCGGTCTCTGGTCAGGCTGGAGTACGTTTTCTCGTACCCCGAGAACTACGCCGTGGAGTTCAGCATCGCGAAGCAGGACCTCGGCTCGCGCTCCACTTACCTGCATGACTTCAGCCTCAGCAACTGCACGCAGAACGACTTCCTCCTCATCGGGCTGGGTCGGTCGCGGACTTGACTAAAAATAGGCTTTAAGAGACATTTTAAGTAATGACTGATTTATATTAGCAAATCATTTTCGAAGATGTTGTTGTTCGTGGAAAAGTGTAATATTGTGGTTTCAGTCATGTTGGTCTGTCGCCGATTCTGAGCCACCTCGCAGATTTCACCCAGAAGTGGAACCCTCAACTTGCGGCTGTTATCTTGGTAATCTCAACCACTCTGCCACCGCGAGCATTTATTTTGATGCTTTTTGGGTCTTCTATCAAAAATATCATCCCGTTCATTGTTTTTGATGCATGGCAATATGTGAATACCTGCAGGTGATGAAATTTTAGCCGGAACGGACATGTTGCTCTACGGCCGGGCGGCCACCAACCTAACCATCCGCGTCAACTACCACAAGGCGCACGTCGTCTTCTATGGCGACTACCATGAACAGCTCGCCACGGGATTCTCAATCAACTACAAGGCTATCAGAGGTACTAATGTTGACTTGATACTCATACCGATGGAATTCGAATACATTTTGGTATTATATGCAAGACTGCTCTCTCATCCAGAAGACCGGACTACCCTCATATTTAGAAGGTAAAATCAAATTTTTTTTAAGTCAATACTATCCGTTTGTCTAGACGGAAAGACATAGTTTTTTCTAGAAGGCAATACTATATACCACCCATTTATCTAGAAGGAAAGACATAGCCTTTTATCTAGAAGGCAAGCCTACCTTCTTACCTAGAGGACAATATAAGGTCTATGGACTACATAACTATATTCCCTCCTCCAACAGACACCCTCGTGGTGCTCCCCACTCCTCCTCCCTCCACCGCTCCGCCCCCCATCAGCCTCCCCCTCCCCACCACCTGGGCCGCCATCGACAGTGCCCAGGCTGTGAGTTATTACAAGTGCATAATTATTTCTGATAATCAATTAATCAACAGTTGTTACAAATTTGTATATTCAAAACTGAATTAGCATGTCTCAGTAGCATTAAAATAAAAGCAGGTTAGCTCGAGGCTATGTGAATCGGAAAGATGTTAGTGATAAGCAGCAGGTTAACCTTGCATTGCTACTGGAGGCGTTTACCGGAAGCAGGTTAGCCCTAAGATGTCAAGAAGAAAATAGATTATATCCAATTAAAATTTATTTCGAGGTCTATCTTATTGCTATAACCAGTTTTCACATTTTCTGTTTATGCACAACAAACTTAATTCGTATTTCTGCCTCACATAAAAATGCATTCATTTTGACGCCGAGGAATTATGTTTTATTTGTGCATTCATCATTAGTATTTATCAACAGTGGGTGTTGAATCCTAATCAGTCACTATAAATGATGTTTGATAATCCGTATGGCATACAATCAATCAATTATAATTACACTCCTTATGGCACACAATCAGCGTGAATAAATTCAACTATTCTATGTAATCAATAATTCACGCGAAAATATCGCATCATGCAATTTTTGGGGATATTTTGGAGTTTGCAAAATATCGTATAATGCAAACTCCTCTAGTCGAAAATATTTAGTTCCAGAAGTAAGGTCACACACGGAACATGAAGCTATCATTCAAACCATTTTTTGAAGGGTTAACATCAATGGCAACACAAATTGTGCTGTTATGATTACGAACGTCTTATTTTCTCATGATGTGAACTGTAGACGTGTTGCTTCGTCATGACGTATAATGATGCAGACAGCCGCGAACCAATTGAAGAACCACATTTAAGACAGGTTCACACCTACTTCGCCCCATGGTAGAAGCGTGCGCCATGCAGAGGGTTTTGCATCGGCTATTCGAGAGATTTTTATGGCCATTAGTTCTGAAAATCGAATTTTTCCTGGTTTTAAATGCATCTTATATTGTACTCGAAAAATCATCCCAAGTCAAATTTTGCGAACTACGGATCGGGAATTTTTGTCATGGGTCTCCAGCAGCAGCTAGGTTGTCGATGAACAATCTTTTTGTGTTGTCTCTAAACGCATATATCCCATGATGGTGAGAAGAGTTGTGTTACACGGAAAACCTAAACGACATTAAAGTTTATGATAAAATCGGAAATCATTTTAATAAAACTTTTTTTCAAATAAACGTTCTATTATATATGCAAGAATATAAATGCATAATGTTTATAAATTTCCTAAAATAACTTAATTGCCTATACTTATTTAAATACAACCGAGTGTTCAATAGCCGCTATTTAACACAAATGAACACTATTGAACACTTTTTGAAAGTGTTCAATAGTGTTCAATAGTGTTCAATAGTGGCTGCTGAACACTATTGAACACCATCTGAAAGTGTTCAATAGTGTTCAATAGTGTTCAATAGTGGCTGCTGAACACTATTGAACACAATTTAAAAGTGTTCAATAGTGTTCAAAAGTGACTATTGAACACTATTGAACACTATTTGTACCCTAAATTAATTTAATTAATTGTTAAGAGCTACTCGACCACCTCGTCCCTGGAGGACGCGTTCACAGCTACGCTCTCCTCCGTCGCCACCGCGTACATCCAACGCATCGGCCTGCCGGTCACCCCACCGCCATCTGTAAGGTGGGTCACCCCACCGCCATCTGTAAGGTGGGTCACCTCTACCCACCACTGATGATTAAGAGGGTTACTTCCCTAACCATCCCCCACCTTAGATTGGTTACTTCCCCGACCATCCCTACCTTAGCTTGGTTACTCCCCCGACAGAGCTGTGGTGGTGCAGTGGAGAGAAACTCTGTCTCTCGCACCCAGCTCCCGGGTTCGAGTACCACTGAGGACAAGTTCTTCCGGGAAGCTCAGCTCATGGTCAACTCAGCCATTCATCCAACTCTGGTTGATAAATGAGTACCTGGCTTGTCCAGGGTGTTGTGTAATGCAATAAAATGGTTCTGGCGGGTGAGCGAGCCAGTGATGGTCGTAGAACTACCAGTGGACCCAACCATCCCTACCTTAGGTTGTTTACTCCCCCTAACCAGTAACCACCTCCCTCCTCAAGTTGGTTACCCCCACCCTCCCCTCCATCTTATGTTGGTTACTCCCCAACCACCTCCACTACAGGAGGGTTGCTCCCCCAGTCACCCCCACCTCAGGTTGGTTATCCCCCACAGTACACAAAGGACGGATGTAAATTTATGTACTGTCTTAACTTTACATGTGTCCTACTGTCTTAACTTTACTGCATGTTTACCAGTTCTTGTTAATAATATTAACACGTCTCTTAACAAGAAATTACAGTTCATTATTATGTACACGTGCAGCGCTACTGACGTCCATGTGTACGCAATAACCACGTGTAGTGGACACGTGTGTTCGAGCACGTGTGCTGCCTTCAACTTCTCCATCAGTAAACTTGACGCTACAGGCGACAACTGGGCCTTCACCACATCAGTGCTGGATGATATGATCAGGTCAGCGACTGCTATGCAGCAAAATTTATATAAGTATTTATCCAAATAGATAGACATTTCTTTCAGTTTCGATTTATTTAAGCAATCAAGTGATATTAATACTTATATCAGTTTCGTTGAGTAACGTTGATTGAAATGGTCGTAAGCATGAGTCGAGTTACAAAGATTTGCATCAGTGTCTTTGAGTCTAATATTTCTCAATCTAGTTGAATATTAATTAACTTTATCAACAAAAACGGTCAAAATGAGCTGTTAGGTTCTTGCTTCGAAGACTGGTGTCTGATAATAAAAAAAATATTTTCATGGGACAATATACAGTATGTAACATTAAAGAATTTACTACACGATCAAATGATTGAGTGCATACAATGTTGTTATCAGCGTGAGCTTGATGAAGTACATCTATCAACAGAATGGTCCTCTTTCATTCCCTAACGTCAAGTTGTACCCCTAACATCAAGTTGTACCCCTAACGTCAAGTTATACCCCTAACGTTAAGTTGTACCCCTAACGTCAAGTTGTACACCTAACGTCAAGTTGTACAACTAACGTCAAGTTGTACCTCTAACGTCAAGTTGTACCTCTAACGTCAAGTTGTACCCCTAACCTCAAGTTGTACCCCTAACGTCAAGTTGTACCCCTAACGTCAAGTTGTACCCCTAACATCTAACGTCAAGTTGTACCTCTAACATCAAGTTGTACCTCTAACGTCAAGTTGTACCCCTAACGTCAAGTTGTACCTCTAACGTTTAGTTGTACCCGTAACGTTAAGTTGTACCTCTAACGTTTAGTTGTACCTCTAACGTCAAGTTGTACCTCTAACGTCAAGTTGTACCCCTAACGTTAAGTTGTCCCCTAACGTCAAGTTGTACCCCTAACGTCAAGTTGTACCCCTAACGTCAAGTTGTACCCCTAACGTCAAGTTGTGCCCCCAACGTCAAGTTATACTCCTAACGTTAAGTTGTATCCCAAACGTCAAGTTGTGCTCCTAACGTCAAGTTGTACTCCTAAAGTAAAGTTGTTCCCCTAACGTCAAGTTGTACCCCTAACGTCAAGTTGTACCCCTAACGTCAAGTTGTGCCTCTAACGTCAAGTTATACCCCTAACGTTAAGTTGTACCCCTAACGTCAAGTTGTGCTCCTAACTCTAACGTTACGTTGTACCCCTAACGTCAAGTTGTACCTCTAACGTCAAGTTGTACCTCTAACGTCAAGTTGTACCCCCTAACGTCAAGTTGTACCCAGGGATCCGGCGCTGCAGGAGCAGTGGGAGCAAATGTGCAGTGACTGTGAAGTGAGTCGCTACACTGATAAGACTTTGTTCAAATAGTGATGCATTTTTCGCCCCGGTGTGTGTCATTCTGACTACAAATTTAGTCCCCATCGCTGACAAGTGATTGGTCTCCCAACTTTCTTCCTTTTAAATGTTTTTTTATTTCATAAGCATTATTTTATATTAACCAGAAGTTACACTAAAAAATTTCTTCATTCAAGTCAGGTTTTTCACCCTTTTCTTGTGCCTAAACCTAAATTACTGGAACAAATTTCTTCAGAAACCATCAAGCTATATTTTATTCGAAAAAATCATCATCATATATATCAGCCCAAGCTCATAATCTTGATCGAGAATGCTCTATTTCAAATTCTAATTGTACATAATACAAAACTAATGTATGCTGACAATAATTGTATTCTTTTCAATGATTAAAAATGTATGCACCAGCCTTGTGAAGAGTGTATTCTTTTCAATGATCAAAAATGTATGCACCAGCCTTGTGAAGAGTGTATTGTTTTCAATGATTAAAAAAATGTATGCACCAGCCTTGTGAAGAGTGTTCTCTTTTCAATGATTAAAAAAATGNTCTTTTCAATGATTAAAAAAATGTATGCACCAGCCTTGTGAAGAGTGTATTCTTTTCAATGATTAAAAAAATGTATGCACCAGCCTTGCGAAGAGACCGTGGACCACGAGAGCTGGGGCGCCATTGGGGGAGTCGTGGCTTTTCTGCTGGTGGTCACGGCACTGCTGGCTGCGGCAGCTTGGGTCTTTACGGCTAAAAACAATAAAAACAAGTGAAGAAATACGGAATAATTATTTAATCATGTTATAAATAACATTTATTAAAGTTATATTACAATAAAATTAATCATTTTCGTTTGGTTCATATCTAGTGTCATTCATTCCTTAGTGACGGGCTGCACGTAATTGAGTGAATTATGTTGAAAAATTAATACTTACCGTATTAAATAATATTTCGTCATAAAATTATTTAGTCAAAACAAGTGAGGAAATAATGAATAATTATTTAATCACGTTATAAATAATACTTATCAAAGTTATATTACAATAAAATTAATCATTTACGTTTGGTTAATATCTAGGTTAATATCTTGGTTAATATCATTCATACCTTAGGCTGCACGTAATTGAGTGAATTATGTTGAAAAATCAATAATTAACGTATTACCTAATATTTTGTCATAAAATTAATTAGTCAAAAAGTTTATTAATTCATCTGCATTTGCATTATAACCGCTGCCCCAAAAGCCTAAATAGTTATTACCTCACCCATCAATTGCCTTAAGCTTTATTATACCGTTTAGAATAAAATTTTGACAGTTGGCCCACACTCTGACAGGTACTTGGAGCCCAACAGCCGATGGTATAGAAAGTGTAAAACTAACTCATTACTAATTAAGCTACAGCATTGTAGATAATCGAAATACTTTATTTATCGGTTAAAAAAATGTTAGAGACTGTCCAAATCCCGATGCACTTTTATTCATGTGTGGGTTATCGTGACCATGTTTTGCCGGGTAAAGGGTAAATCATTGCAAATAATACGTCAATATTTGGAAATTATGACCCAGTTTTTTCAGCGCATTTTCTCATTTATGGAAAAAATGCACTATTATGCTCGTCATGTCTGTCCGTCTGTCTGTCCGTCTGTGACTTCACGTTTTTGTCGACGAGAAAATGCCCTCTCTGTACTGCAGTGAGTACTGAGTTACATTTTTTCTGAATGTAAGTGCTATAAGAAGGATAAATATAAATTTGAATATTGGTCACATTCTTATGAACTAGTTAGGTTCACTAACACGACATATGCCCTGTCCGCAGAGCTCACCACCAATACATGGAAACTCTCAAACAGGAGAAAGCAGACAGAAGACGACGGTCTTCAGGAGACGTGTCCGTCATCGGCGCCCCTATGAAGACTCACAGGAGGTCTCTCCCCTTCAGGAGCAGGTCCTCTACCTGCTCCTCCCAGTTAACTGTTGAAGTAAGCTACTGTTGATTGCTTAGTGGAATACCATAACAAAATTTAGTGGCCAGCCCGCCTCTGCAACAGGTGCCGCCTGATTGACTCGTATAGGGCTCGAACATCAGCCGCTCTATGACCGCTTACGTCGGGCTTGAAGGGCACCTTCTGAGAAGTTCGCAAACTCGGTATATGAGTCGGCTTTGGTAAACCGGTGCCATTCGGGACACTTTAAAGTCAGACAGGGCAATCTAGTCAGAAGCTGATTTGATCGGGTACCCAAGCAGATCTAGAATGACTCTAAGCCGAGGGTAGCGACTACAAAATGGGCAGAAGCCTATCGTTACCGGATTTTGTTAGCATACCAACTCTCAGATAACTATTGAAATAAGTTGCTGTTGATTGACTAGTTGAATACCAACTCGTTTCTGTTAACTTTAAAAGTAAGCTGTTGATTGCCAAGTTGAATACCAACTCGTCCCAGTTAACTGATAAATCAAGTTGCTGTTGATTGCCAAGTTTAATGCCAAAATCTCCCGGTTAACTGTTGAAGTAAGATGTTTCTTGTTACCCATCTATTTCAATTAAAATATATTTCATTGTATAGAAGTAGCTTATATAGGGTGCTCCTAATGATAAAGGTATAGACCAATCTGCTGATAAAAACGATTTCGTTTTTACAGCATTACGACATCGCTGGGTTCACTGATTTCGATCTGTATGACGACTTCGAAGAAATTACAAACACTTATGGTGAGCAATAATACATTTTGAAATGTGATTGATGAAAAGTTTGAATTGTTAGTAATATTAAGCGTGGATGTGAGTAATTATGGGTTTTAAAATGAGTAATAATAAATTTGAATGCTGAGCAATTATGCGTTTGAATGTTAGCATAAGCACGTTCAGATTGACTCAGTAAATACTGTAACGGATTTGAATTTGATTTCCAATAATGATATGAGTGAGTCCGTATATTGAGTGCTTTCGAATAAATTGTAAATTAATTCATGAATTCTCTCTATGAAGTCGGGTGAACGTTAATTCCAAAAAATTACTGAAATATGCCTAATGTCATTGACAGCATTTATCCATCTCTAAATCAGAAGATGATTTTTTAATTTAACAAATCAATCGAGGCACAGCGCCTTCAAATGACATGGAGTGTGCCGTTAAATTATTTTTTACAAACTTGTCCTCGTCATTACTAGCTGATGAAGCATTTCAATCACTCAACGTGCTTTGATAATATATGAACATAATCTTTAAAGTTAATATTTTCCCCACATTATTTGCTGCATGAAATCCTCCAGCAATCAATTCTCATTTAAATAATTTAGTTCAGTGTTGTTGCGAAATTCTAACATTCCATATTTGCAATAACTTGTTATGCTACTGCAACACACTTTGTATGTTTTTATTAATTAATGGAACAGAATTTCCTTTGCATAGATGGATCATTCGTGAACTTGTCTTACGATCACGATCAGCATCAGACGGAGTGGGTGAAGCAGTTAGATGCTCTCCCCCTGGCGCAGGCTCCGACTCAAGCTGCCTCGATACAGAACCAGAATCTGGCTTCAGAAACACTCGAAGAGTCTAAATTGTAAAAGTTAAGAAAGGCAACACTGGTAGACTTTCACCCTAAACAATTTTTATATTTTTTATATCTATACAATGTACACATGTTTAAAGTAAAAACCTTGGTTTTCCACTCAAGTAAACTTTGAAGCTCGGAGTTGGGAATCTGAGAATGGGAATATTGAAACGCCGGGACCGGAGATTAATTACGCCGTATTAAGTTGGCCAAGGGTATCAAAGGGAACTCGAAACTGTCGCGACGTTCCTTCAAAGACTTGTGTGTGCGCGCCGTCTGCTTATAAAAGGACCCTAAAATTCAGGCAAAAGGGTTGTTTATTGTGGTGACCGTCACACCAGTACAGTCTGCAGCCATCTCCGCAGTGTTAGGTGACGGCCTCGGCCGCCGGTCGTCAGGGCCAGAAAAAAACGGCCGCGCGAAACTCCAAGATGTATACATACATACCACTCCAGCTCCGATGTAATGACGTCAGAAATCTACGAGTAACTCCCGCAACTTCGCTTATTTGTACGGTCAACATCATTGCTTCGGCTGTGACTTAGTCGTGAGACAGCGTGATAGACAGCAAAACGTTCAACGATATTAATGCCAGTAAACAGAACATTCAAGATCGAGCACTGCGCAATAATTCTCATCGTCACGGTCATCGTCAGTAGCGATGGTCAGTAATCGTCAGTAGCGGTCACGATCACCAACAACAGAAGTACGGCAATGAGCTTGGAGTAACATCATCGACGATGAAAACCACGTCACTATTCAGAAGGACGGTCGTGATAAATTCTACGGTCAGACCAGCCGTGAGACATCAATCTAAGCGTGGAGATTACGGCTATGAAGACAAATCGACTGTGAATGGAGACCGCGGGGAACGTGCGGCCTGGGTACGGCCGATAGGGACACGACAGCAAACATGCGCGTGAGGTACGGTCATTTACGACAGTCGTACAACTCAACGGAACTGCAGCGGATCAATGTTTCATGGTGAAAGTAGCCGATTTAAGTGATGTAAACTAATAGATTTTCAACTTTGATTGTGTTCGGATTAATCCTTCTCCTGTACTAGAGATTTTTGGTTAACGCAGGAAGTAACTTGAATTTAATAGTTAATATCAAACGTACCAGTGTTTCATTGCAACCCTCTCTGCAACCCTTTTGCCGTAACCTATTTCATGCGAGAACTTATTTACGCGGATCCTCCGAATAAAGCCTAAGACGCTTCGGTCGCAACCTGACTAAATTAAAACAATCGCCGATGAATAGTAAAATTGTGACAATGAAATCGTTCTCTTCAAGTCACCATTAAATTTCCATAACTTAATCACCTAATGCCAATCTTTCCGTCGTTTTGATTGCCAAGATCATAATTTTAAAATCAACTCGTCTTATAGCTGTACGCGTCCATGACGAGCAGTAGGTGCAACGTCCCGGCATCCGATAGGGATTCTAGAGTTTTAGCCTCCACAACCGGGGTTTTTAACCTCGGACTTTTAGAATCCCTATATATTTTTACACGTGAGTTTAGTTTGAATGCCACCTTTAGCTGTGTCAAGGGATACGGTTCGTTTAACGTATGGGGTGGATGCAAAACAACTTCAGGAGTAAACAGAAACATTTATTAACAATAGATCAAAGAATGCTAAATAAAGGGGAGTCAACTTCAGCAAAAATACGACAAAGTGACGAAAAAGTTACGGTAGCAAAGAACAGTTACATTAAGTGCAGTAAAGTAAAGCTGAGTTACGTAAAGTAATGGAACGTAACCCGGATAATCTAAAGTAAAATAAGGCAACGAGATTTGAGCTTGCGGGACGGTAGGTTCGGCCGTTCAGGTCCGACCTGTCGAGATTGAACAGTCATGTAGGTATTGCTTTCGTGGGCATTTCAAGGTCTATTTCAAAATGGATAATTCATCACAAAAAAAATATAGAGCAAAATTATAGAACCAGAATTAGCCGTTGGTTAACAAGCTCACCTGTCGAGTGTGGGTGGACAAGATCTAAGTCTACAATCGGCCCTAGCGTCGAGTTTAGCTTTGGAATGCAGAACAAGTGACTTTAAGAAGAGCGGATCGCGTGCCCTTACAAGCTGTTATCCTCTAGAATTTGTTAATTGATAGGTCTCTCCGATCTGGGATATCTCTTGTATATTTGCTTTCATTAATCGATTTCGGTTTTACTATCTTTGACGTGAATTTCAGTTTTCTTATCATTTTGTGTTCTGCATAATCATAAAAGACAATGAAAATAGGTCGAACAATGAAAATAGGTCGAATAGGTGGTTCGTGAACAATGAAAATAGGTCGAATTTCTTCACTGATTTTTTCCATTTACATTACATTACATTTACAAACAAACAGTGCAAGTAAAACCCCTTTGGATAATTTTTTAAGGAAAATGAGAGTAGACCAATCAAGTAATTCATGTGAATAAACACATATTGCATGTAAAAACCACTTAGATAAATTTGTTATAGACTATGAAAACAAATACGATATTATCAGTAAGACATATTGCGAAGTCTGAAAAAAAACTCAAGTTAAACATCTGAACGAACATGTCGAACCTCAAAAGCATCTTAAAGCAATAAACAATTCAATGTCAAATTAATCTTTTTAATTAAATTCAGAATGTGTAACATCCAATCGCGTAACATACAATGTGTAACATGCAATCAACAGATCGTCCATGATCAGTTGAATATGACAAACTGGAGCAACATCGTCACAAGCCTACTTCCCAAAAATGATACTTTAATTGCTGGTGAGCACAAAATGACCTTCATTGATGGTTGCTGACGCGTACAACAAATTTAAGATGTTCTCTATAGCGGACAATCGTCCTCAGGTTGCTACAGTCACTACTGTAACTTGAATGTTATGTTCCCGTAGAGTGACATACGGCGGTAGAGGGTTAAAGCTGAATGAACAAAAATTGAGAAAACTCTTTTCCAGGCCGTTTAAGGCCGGTTTAGGGTACACAGAAATCTAAAATCGACCAATATATTTAGTAACTTTACAATCGAGAAACGAGAAGCTATTATATTGCTATATATATTGTAAAAAAAATAGGCTTATAATAAATTGGACAATCAGCCAACCAAGACATCTCGCGAAAGCGCACCAAAATATTATCACAAGTAAGACCAAGTGCAAGACCATCAATTTGTTTAAAGTTTTCAAGTTAAAGTTTTCTTTATTGATAGTGAATTCATAACCGATAATTTCAAAAGCTTTTAAAAGCTAATCATTCCCACAGCGGTTTAGAACGATCACCAGGTTTCATTTCTTTAAACGAAGGGTTGCTGCAAATTTCAACATCGACGAGAGATATTGTAAATCGATGAAACATTTCAAATCTCCAAGAGATCACTCTTACGTGGGCCTTCTCTTTTATTATATCAACTTTAAAGATCCATCGTTGAATTATATAATATGTAGATGGAAACCAACAATAGCTTTTCGTCCCTCGATTATAAAGGTACTAAATGAAACAATTGCTTCTAGACTTCTTTGTACCATAAATTAATATTACCGGCATCGATGTTTTAGATTTATTACGCTGAGGCTTTCGTATACATACCATGCTTTGCACGCAGAATTTGACTTTTTTCGCGAAAGTCGTCTCGCTTAACGGATTTCAGACTAATTTAATGTTTACCCAAATAAAGAAATCCACGTCCAAGAGATAGTGATATTGCTTCGTATCCTTTTTGGGAAATAGGCTTGTGACAATATTGCTCCGGTTACTCATGCCATGCAGGCGGTAGAGGGTTATAAGACCGAATTAGCGCGCCCCTCTAAATGGGCTGTGCGCATACACACCGAGCAATGTGATTATTCTATAACTGATAGTGACATCAAGGTTTTAGTTTCCACCTCCGATGCTTCTGATTTGCGTAGTGTAGAATTAATGTATATTGTTAAACAGAAGCCTAATTAGTTCTTATCCACTTGAAATTGTCAATGTATGTAGATATTGGTTTTAACTTCTGCGTGTTTTAGCGCATTTTCTCATTTATGGAAGAAAGGCGCTATTATGCTCGTCATGTCAGTCCGTCTGTCCGTCCGTCCGTCCGTCCGCCCGTGACCACGTTTTCGTCGACGAGAAAATGCGCTCTCTGTCACTCACTGCAGTGAGTACTGAGTTATATTTTTTATATTTAGACTGTGACAACTACTTACCGGTATTATATCATTGTTATATAGAATTTTCAAGCTGACGATTGAGCCGGACTCCGAAATGCTTTCTATAATGATGTGATGAATTTGTGCGAACGTTTCGTTGCTATAAATTCCTAGCAAAACGGATGTGAATAAGGCGAGTGATATATGTCAGTAGTATAGATAATAGGTGTACCGTCACACTTTGCATAAACAGCTTAAATCATAGGCCACCACAACCATTTACCCCGAATCTTGTCTAACAAAATTAACCAATTACCCCTGAATAAAACCTATTCATTTACTCACAATCTTATTTCGAATATTACCCATC
>NW_025946501.1:0-21555 GCF_000764305.2 Hyalella azteca
CTACGTGAAGAAACTACTTAGGCAAATATAACTGAAAACCCTGTCGTGGGGCCACATTGGACAAGTCTTCAGAGGCTCCCACAAATCTGAAACGAAAGAAAAAAGAATAATGCAGGCGGCAGATTCGCCAGAAGACCTGAATCGTTTTCAAACATATTCAAAGGCTCAAAGCACCAAAAAATGTTTGCACGAAAATAGAAGCTTGTCGGTCCACAAATGACAACGGCACAACAAAGTCTAACTGTAACTGGCGTCTGTCAGTACAGTAAAGATAAACAACCTTAAACCTATATTAGTCTATAGGCTATAAGTATAAAGCATACTAAACTATAGAGTATTTAGTATAGATATCTCACATGTGTAGGACTCCCTAACTTGGTAAGCTCTAAATCAGTAAATGTCTAAAGATCTGACTAGAATTTTTGTCGATACTTTTTGTGATAACTGATATTTATTTTCCCTTCAAATCCCTGACTGGTTGACCCTAGAACCTGCTAATTGAATTTATCGAAAAAATAAAATGGCTTTCTTACTTTTATGTTGCTTAGTTGAAATTACTTGACAAGTGACAACCAATTTGAAATATCAGGCACACAGGTTGACAGGCAGGACTCTGGAGTGAGTCTGGACTCACTCTCAGGAGTTTCCTAAAATTGTTGGCCAAAATGATTTCATGGTAAATTTTATAAATCAAAGGTGAAAATTGGCTGTTTTTCTTATTTTACAGTGAAGAAATTGTAAAAACTAATGAGGCTACTTAAAGAGGTGATATTGGCCAGAGTCATGGCCCATGCCCCATGGGCATATGGAATTCCCGGATGTGGACAGTCACTTAGCTCCACCACGTCCACACTCCACTGTCCACAATACTCCACATCATGCAGCTGCAGGCATGGAATATATCTATTTGGCAGGTCACGATTGAATTTTTTGAGCCGTGGTTTTATGGATTTGGCAGGGCAGCCATGATTCTATTTATTTGAGCTATGATTCCATTTCTTCAAGCTGTGATTCCATTTCTTTGAGACGTAAATTCCATATCTCAGCCATGAAAAGCCATTAACAAGCCGTGAACATATTTACAAAGTCTGTGCATGTGTTACCCCTTATGACCTTATGATGAGTTTGGGACTTCCTAGTCCCCGGTCACGCTGATGCGCCGCCTTTGTCATCCTCCGTCTCCAAGTCGTCGCTAGGCAGGTCACCCCACCCTAGGGTCCCTGATGTAATGTTGGACTTGTTCCGTTTATTTGCCTTCCTTTGGGCCAGCTGATGCAAGATGCTGTTGCTTGTCACTTGCTGAGGGTAGTTTCTCATTACTGGACAATCCGGGTTCTTTCTCAACCACTTGTCCATTCGTCTCTTGAATGCTGCAAGGGTGAACTCCCCTCCTCTCAGCGCTTTTGGCAGGGCATTAAAGAGCCTCGGTCCTACAACAGACAGTGATCACTCACGGAGAGTCTGTACTCTGGCCAGTGGCTGTTGCTAGGTTATTGAATGGGGGAACCTTGCACAGTCTCCCCCTCCTTTCATTGTAACGTGTCACTATTCTGGAGGTCTCGCTCTCAAAGTTGGGAGCAAGTCTGGTAATCATCTTCCAAGTGTACAGTTTGATATACCTTTCTCTTCTCCTCTCCATTGAGTACATATCAGGTGTTTCAGCCTTTCTCAGTAGTCCAAGTTCAGCTCCCTCATGCCACTGATCCCGTATGTGAAGGTCCGCTGCACTGCAACAATACTCAAGATTTGGGAGCACAAGGGCTCTGAAGAGTGTAATTATTGGTGCTGCTTCTCACTCGTTCTAAATGTTCACCTTATCCACCCCATCCGTTGCCAGCTGTGCATGACTATTTCCTTGATATGGGCATCAAACATGGCTTCAGTACTCTTCAAAACTCCAAGATCTCGAACTAGTTGCTTCTCCTCAATTTATGTGCCATCTGATGCCAAATAGCGATGTGGCATCCCGATCTCTGTGCGGACTCTGTATCTCTATTTTTACCCTAAAACAGGTGAACAGCAAAACTAACATTTGGCTGCACTTAAGTGGTAACTGAACACATGATAATGCAGTCTGACCACTCTGACGTCCAGGGTGCAGAAAGTGGGTGAATATCGCAAGATCTTTGGTGACGCATCAGCAACAATATTTATGCCTTCTGAAAATCATGCTGAAACATTTGAATTGAAATGATTGCATGTCAGATATTCACCAGTATTCAGCCAACTATTTAGAAAATAGTTGAAAATCTGAAAGACCACAAGCACACACAGTAAGGTTTCTGGTATGTTGGATGGATCAGGATGCAGTGAAGCTTGTCCGGAA
Organism: Hyalella azteca; assembly: GCF_000764305.2. NCBI lineage: Eukaryota > Metazoa > Arthropoda > Malacostraca > Amphipoda > Hyalellidae > Hyalella > Hyalella azteca. Next base: position 2,327 of record NW_025946501.1, read on the forward strand.
ATATCAGTTGCGATGAGTGTAAGTGTTGCAGTGCATGGAGAGTAAGGAATATACTATCAAAGTTGTTAGCAGCATTTTCTTATTAAAAATTTCTTGGCAACACAATCCATATCTTGGCAATGCAGCTTGCAACCTGCTAATCCAGAATATTGGTGTAATTTTTCTATGACAAGTAAAAAATAAAACGGGTGATTTTTAAAAATGTAACCTAAAATGGGTTATTCTAACAAATCAACACTTCTCCAACCTGCTTGCAAACTTGCTTGCAGAGTCAAACACAAACACTCAACCTAACTTTTTGCTCAACCAAACCACTCATACTCATTCAATACTGAATTGATCTGCTAGAAATTTGGAATATGAGTAGTTATTATCAATGCCCTGCGATAAGAACAATTGCAGATTTTTACATTACATTGTTTTCAATTATAGGGTAACACCTCATTTATAGGTAACTGAACCAATCATAATTTTTTCAGTCCTGAACTGATCTCAAAATTTGGAATATAAGTATGTATTATCAATGCCCTGCGATAGGAAAAATTACAGATTATTTCCTTACTTTATTTTGTTTTCAATTAAAAAAAAAGGTTTTCAAGATATCTATTGGAAACCTTTATTTGCACTTTATAATCCCACAAAAAGCCTGAGTTACCAAATAGAGAAGAGCAATAAGAAAATAGTTAATAAGATATACTCTGGTCTTCAATGAAACTTGCATTAAAGAACAGCTTCTGCCTAACTACACTAATAATATACCTATATATATTGAATCACATATCATTTTCTTTGATTCTGTAATTTGTAATGAGCAATTAAGATTTGCGAGTTAATTTGGATAGGATATAGATCCTAAAACATGGTGATAAAGAATTTAGTTTTAAGTTGTGACAAGCATCTAATTTAACTACCATCAATGCCTCATAAGTTGCCACTTGGCAGCTACTGTCCTGTGAAAAAAAAATTTATTTATCAAAACTACTATTTGCAGTGTTCAATTGCCACATGATAACTAAGAAGCTTTTTCAACTGTGCTATAGAGTTGTTGCCCAGTTTTGTTAAGGCAACCAAAATAAGAGCTGTTGCAAAGTGATATTGATGTTATGTCATCTCAATGTATTGATCTACAGAAATAAACTTAACAAGAGAGTTATCTATAACCAAAACCATTTTGGAATCTAATGAATGAGGGGTAATATTGTAAGATCAGCAATACCACAAAAATGCAATTGGATAGTGGAAACTCCAGTGCTTAAATTGCATTAAGTGTGATAGTAAGAATTCATGTTAACAAAAGTAAATAAGTTTGAATTAGAAAAGAAGTTGACAGATGCATTAAGACCTTACTGTCAAAATGAAAAAAGAAACACATGTTACAATTATTGGAAAAAAACATTAATTAATCTGATATATTGATATAGATATTTCTTCTTAATAACTTGCCCAGGTAATTGCAGCAATGTTAGATTCTGTAACTTGATATCATAATCAACATCTTCATATTATAGTCATCATAATTCATGTTAGCTGACTTCTTCAATTATATCTGACTTTATTGTAAATGATTCATTATTAATACTGGGGAATTGGTTTCTTAACCCTGGAACAAGGTAAACAGGCCATTCAATTGATGTTAATGAAAGTACCAGAAAAGGTACTTTCCAGTACCTTCAAGTAAAAAGGTAACCAGTAAAGGTAAAGGTAAAAGGTAGAGTACCAGTAAAGGTAAAAGTAAAGTAGAGGAAAATACTTAGATTTTATTTATGGTAGAAGGTCATGGTAACTCTCATTTCCGACACAACTGTGTATCTGCCTTTGCCCAAACTGGCTACTGAAAGAATTTTGAAGTCAAGATTTTAGCTTCATCAATGATCATAACCATTCTTATTTAGAATTTTAAATATTCTCTGCTGCTGATGATGAGGGTGAAGTTTGTGTGCACATACCAGGTCTAAATTTTAGTGTTTCTTATTCAGATTCATTGGTCAACACTTTAACATGAATGTGAACCTGTAACAAAAATTTCATCACTTTTTGCCTGGCTGCTCATAGCTCTTAGTGGGCATTGATATTGACTGTGAGGAATACATTTGCAAAGCAGCAATGTTCTAAGCAAATAGTCTCAGATTATCTCAGTTAGGTTTTTTTTCCAAGTATTGAAAGCCCTTGAATTTCCTTAGTTTAATAGCATTAAATCAATGACAAATTTTCCTTTGACTTTTACTTCCAGGTATATAAATGTGTCGCTTATGTTTTTGAAACTTAGTTTCAAGGCACCTTGATTCAGGATGATAGCTATGGTAAACAAACTTATTTTATTGCATAGAAGCAAGTCTATTTATAAAAGTTTGAATCAAATAAATATAATACAAAAAGAAATCTTTGCATCTATATGTAAGCACAAATCTACAGTTACAACAGAAATACAGTTACAGATCTCAAAGCAAAATGAAATAACACATGTTGAAGAAAACCCACAGAAAAAAATCACACTGGCCGATGAAAATGTTAGTCTAGTCAAAAATACTGAAAATAGAAATGATGACCCAATTACAATGATACCTCCACAAGTGCGTCACCTCCAAGATACTCGTGTCTTGTATAGCTCACTTTTCCCCAAAAGCTACCGGATGCCAATTTCTCATCGATATGATTTAAGGGACAAACATATTGATTTAGTGAAAAGCCAGAGAGAAAAGAATGCTGCTAGTGCCATAGTTGAAATGAGGGACAGAAAAGCAATGGAGACTGCATCATTAGTGGCAACTCCTCAAGACTCAGAAGTTTTCCCGTATGCCAAAAGTACCAAATTTTTACTGGATGCAAGTTCATGTGATACCAATAAAAACTTTGCAATGATAGAAAAAAATAGAATACAGTATGAGTCTCTGCCAGAGTTAGACTCAAAAAAGGAATTGGCTGCACTACTTGATCAGTATGAAGCAGGTCATATTACACCTATAAATCTCAATAAAAATTCTCCTGTTCGGCGGAAATCCTCTAAGTATTGCTACAATGTCAGTAAGCCCAGTCAATCCAATGCAAGCACACCCATTTGGAACCAATCAGGCAAGAACAGTACAAGCCCAGTCGACAGTGGTGAGGAGTTGCTCAACAGGAATGGATGCCCATCACATTCAAGCTCACTGAACTCAAGTATACACAACTGCTCTTATGAAGTGCCTGCTGCAGCAAGTTTGAAAAATCCATTGGCAAATGTTTGCAGCGTGTGCAATACACTTCTTGGAGACCTACCATTATCAGGTATGGGAATCATTGTAAAATTTAAATTCTCTGATGCATCCTGCTGTAATAGGTAAATTTTAAAGTAAAATTCCTTGAAGGATTTGCCAACATTTATGCAGATGATGCTCAGTGAAGATGGCATGGGATGAATATGGCATAATTTTAATCCTTTAACCTCAGATATTTGACTCAATAGGCCAGTAAATTTGTCGCCATTAATACTGATCAAATATTGTTTGCTATTGTCTCAATTAGTTCTATTGTCTCAGTATAAAAATTGATGTGCAGATAACTTGGAGCAGCTGCCAATTTCAACAGATTATCTTGAGAATCCTCAAAACATCTGCCAGAGCTGTAGTTTTGATGCTGTTCATAAGTCCACTTTGCAGGTAAGAATATTCTTTTCTTCATAAAGTTTTTGATGAAAACCAGAAAATGAAACAAATAATCAGATATTGCATTTTTTTGACATCTACTCAACATGAGTTATTTTAGAATGATTGGGCAAAATATCATTGGATAACTTTGGCAAACTTGTCTTCTCTGAAGGAGTTCATAAAACTTATATGTTTTACTTTTAATTGTTCTTTAATCAAGTCCTTTTTTTTACTACAGCATGGGAAGCATTCTAATTTTAGCTTATTTGCAGGTTGTTGTACGTCATGAAGAGTATTTAGATGTTCTCCGGCCAATGTGCACACAGTTCTCCCTTGTGTTACTTGTTCTTGATTTGATGGATGCACCCTGCTCAATACATCCCAGCATCATGGAAATCATTGGTATGTTATTGTATCTATAACCCTCAATGTACTAAATTAACAGTGATAGGATAAATTCAAATTTATATCCGTGTCATTTTTTTTATAACACTTGTATGCATGAAATTTAGTACTCAACTGGCGTTAATCTTATGTTGATGTGGAAGATAGGTATGATAGGCATTGTAGCTATGCAGAAAGATTTTAGAATGTGACCTTATTGACTTCAAACTTAACTATAACCCCAGATAATTTAGGTCATATTTATATTGGTAATTCTTTACAGGTCGGGGTCAGCCTGTTATTATAGTGGCCAACAAATTTGACTTGTTACCTAGGGACTCTAAACAATCTCTGAGGACTATCTGGCACAATACCACTGAGCTGCTCAAGAAGTCATGCCTAGCATCTGCCAACATCATCGACACTGTGCTGGTCTCTGCTAAGACTGGCTTTGGAATTACCCAGCTCAGTTCTCTCATACTTGGCCAGTGGCGTGGAAACGGTACGATAATGTAGATTACTTTTGTACATGATAATCATGTTCAATTTTCATCTGTTAATATATCAGATTTGGCTTATGGTGTCTTGCATGATCAATGACATGAATTATGGTAGAGGATTCTCTATTGTTCTTTATAGCTGCAAAATGTAAACTATTGAGTATTCTTCACTCATGCTTGTAATGTCTTTACAGGTGACATATTCTTGCTAGGGAGCGCAGGCTGTGGCAAAACCACCTTGTTCAAAGCGTTGCTGCAGTCTTTCGGATCTCACCAACATCATAGCTTGACTGAGCGTGTTGAGGCATACAAGTGGCCACTCAGCAACCTCAATCTGCTTAAGGTTCTATGCCTGTCTTTTAAATATGCAAAACATAGAAATTCCTTCATGCATTCTGTAGTGGTTTACCTGTAACAAACTCATCAACCCTTCAAAATAGAAGAATCATTATATTTTCTCTAAATCGTATAATGGAAAATGAAACTAGAAATGGAAACTCCGTTTCCATTTCTAGTTTCATCAATACTCCGAAACATTTTCTCTTATAAGAAATGGTGAACTTTTTGGTTATTTTCTTTACTTTTAAATTCCTGGGGAAATGGAAACTCATTTATTTGGTTTTAAGGCTAACATTACCAAATAATTTTTCAGTAAAGTGCGTGACGTTTTGAGAATAAGGTTTATATAGATCAAGATCCATGTGGTTGTTACTATGCCTACAGTGTATTAGTGAAGCACAGTTAAGGTTAATTTTCTGTAATTTAGATATTTTTTAGTTTGATAGTCTACTGTAAACTATTTAGGAATGTAAAAAAAATTCAATCAGTATACATATTATGAAGAAGAATCTTATGTTGATTTATTACATATACTGAACTGAAATGATTTCATTTTTACACAATGAACACTTTTCCTGTTGCTTCACCATCATGCTTAAAAGCTTTTTTAAATTTCTGCAGTTTGAGCTTGATGCGTCGCAAGGAAAGCTGTGTTCCATAGAGAGGAATGATCTCATCGAACGTACAGTGCGGCCCTTCAAATATCTGCCACGTCCTATTCCTGTAAAGACGTCCCTGCCTGCCCCTCCCACTCCCCACCTCCATAACGCTCCACTCCTGTCTTCCAAGACTACGCCTCTACTTCCCCTAGGCATGTACCAACACTTGAAGATTTCTTCATGGATAATATAAATACTAAAGGCATTTTCCTTTGATCACTTTCACAGTTTACTCACCAAAACGTAGGTATGAAGAAAAAATTGGTATTAATTCTTGATATTTTTTTACCGTTTCATGCACCATATGAAAAAACAATTTTGTTGCACTCTTCATTTATATCCACGTTTTTCTTGGTGCTCATAAAAAATTTGCTTCTCTGCTATACTTCTATAATAATAATAGAACTACAATTGAATTTCTTTTAAGCTACACTATGAATATAGTTTAGAAGGCACTGGCACTGTGACTGTCATTAACACCTCCAACTTTTAGGAATTGCAATGCTACCCGTTATAAACTTTATTTTAAAGTAGATGAGAATGGAGCTGTCACAACAAGAACAGAAGACTGCGGTCACTCCTTGTTTACTGCAACATCGGACGTCAGACTGCAGCAGCAACAACACCCCCAGACCCAACAACAGCAGCGATCTGTTTGGCTACGGGACACTCCAAGTGCTGTCATGCCCATGCAGGTAAATGTTTCTTTTGCTTTCAAATTCTTGTATAACTTGTGAATTTAAAAACTAATAATGTAAGAACTTGGATGAGGAATAAAAATCAAGTAAAATGGAAATTAATTTCACCACATCAATATCGTTTTTGGTGAAGACATGTTGAATTTCCTTAGGGCTATTCTTGCTTTTACATATTCTGTTACTTGCAATTTCAGCAAACTAATGATATGTAAGTACTTAAATAGTTGTTATAATGACAAAAACACCGATTTTGAAAATTTTAGTGCAGGTTCCACGCTGTAACTTCTGCAAGTGAATTCCTATTAGTTTTTTCGTGAGTTATTTGTGCTCTAAATTTTTATGGAAAAGTTTTTCAGTACATTTTTGGACTTGTATTCTAAATTAGTTTATACGAAAATTTATGATTTATGCTGACTGGATCCGTTAATGCCAACATTGATATTTAATGTTTAAAGATATTTAATGTTTTAAAGAACTGTCTAATAATTACTATAACTAATTACCAGATTTTGGATCTGCTCACCGAAGACGAAATAAAGTTGGTGAGGCCTCGCGCCACCATACAGCCGCAGACGTTCAGGCTCGGCAACAGCAGGACGTTGCTGCTGGCAGGGCTGGCGCGCATTGACGTGCTTTACCTTCACCATCCCAAGCCTCTAGACATCGGTTGGACCCCGCATAACAATGCCAAGTTAGTGTTTACGTTCTGATCTACACATGAAGGGTACGATCTTTGTTTATCATTTGAAGGGTATGATTTTCTTTGTTTAACATTTGAATGGTGTGATCTTTGTTTAACATTTGAACGATATGATTTTCTTTGTTTAACGTTTGAAAGGTATGATCATGTTTAACATTCGAAGGGAATATTAGCGTTTGGTTGAAATTTCAAGTGAGAGTTTTTGTTTTGACCTACATTTGAAGGGAGGAATTTTCTTTTCTCAAATTTGGTAGGGAGTATGTTTGTTTAGCTTACATTTGAAGGGAGTGTTTTCGTTTTAACCATCGTTTGTTGTTACCAACATGATGCAAAACTATCAACCGTCCAATATCCAAGATGCTTACGCTGAGGCTCAACTGATGTCTGTTAACCGTTAGCAGAGACTCATATTTATCATTCAAAAATTCTAAAAATTAAAATTTTGCTCCGGTTTCATGTCATTTAATCACGCGTCGCTCCGTGCGACCATTCATGACTAACTAACCTGACCTGTTCGTATAACTGAGACTATGTCTAATAAGTCATTGACCAAGTGAATAACTCGGTGACCAAGCTGTACTGTTGAATAATCGCGGATACATTTAACTAGCCACTAATTTATGAGTTACAGGCTTTCACTCTATCACGTAATTTTTCACACGCAGACTAACTGTGTACTGCGCCAAGGAGGTCCCAAGAACCGTCGTGAAGACAGTGGACGCAGCGTCAGTGTACCGAGACCACCTGGGGGACGAGGTACTCATGGTGCCCCGTGGGTCTCCTGAGCGCCTCGGTCGCTGGGCGGCGCTGGAGCCTGTCAACTTCACTGTGACGGGACCAAAACTTGGCGTCGCTGCCGCCGACATTGTCTTGCCCTCTCTAGGTTTGACTTTAATCTTGCTTTTTCTTTGTTAGTTTTTGTGTAGTTTATCGTATTTATCGGTTAAATTAATCCCGATTGTGTGATATTCACACATTACTTTTGCCTTCTGATGTATATTATTTTGTTGTGCCATTGAGTAGAATTTTGTAACTATTTTAGGGTCTCTCATTATAATTGCCTATTTTACCGGTATATCTGGGATTAAATATATCATAACTTGCAGGATTTGCGTCAGTATAATTGCATATTGTACTAGAACATCTGCTATTATATACCTGGACGTGCAGGATTCGTGTCAGTGTGTCAGTATAATGCCATATTGTACTAGAACATCTGCTACTATCTATACCTGGACGTGCAGGATTCGTGTCAGTGTGTCAGTATAATGCATATTGTACTAGAACATCTGCTATTATATACCTGGACGTGCAGGATTCGTGTCAGTGTGTCAGTATAATGCCATATTGTACTAGAACATCTGCTATTATATACCTGGACGTGCAGGATTCCTGTCAGTGTGTCAGTATAATGCCATATTGTACTAGAACATCTGCTACTATCTATACCTGGACGTGCAGGATTCGTGTCAGTGTGTCAGTATAATGCCATATTGTACTAGAACATCTGCTATTATATACCTGGACGTGCAGGATTCGTGTCAGTGTGTCAGTATAATAACTAGAACATCTGCTATTATATACCTGGACGTGCAGGATTCGTGTCAGTGTGGCTGCACCCTCTGACGGTGTGCTCGCTGCGCGTGTGGACGGCTGGAGGTCGCGGTGCAGTGCTCAGAGCTCCCAGTCTCCTGCCTTACGGCATTCATCTTAAAGGGAAGAAGCAGCGCGGCGGGATTGTCTACGATGACCACGAAGTTTTCCAAGATAGAGTAGCTCAATATGACCCCAGCCAATCGCCCACGCCTGATAGACTTGATGATGTCGATCATAGAAGCATTTACGTTAAAATACGAGACCGCCTCGGTTACCAGTCTAAGGAAGCTCTGTAAGTTCAGTAAGGAATGGAACCTGATTATAAAGTTGCACATCAGTTGCTCGAATTATTAACCAAGATTTGTCTCTTAATAACCAATAATTTAATTGAAATAATTTCTCACCATCAAATTTATTCATAGTCCTCTCAAAATGTAACATGACGGTTAAATTGTTTATTAATTTGGTCTATACCAAGACGATCGCGTTATTTGTCGCTAATTCAGAGTGTTTTTTGCCGATTTTAAATTGTGTAATATTTTACTAAAACGCTCTTTTTTCTCAGGAGATAGGTTTTTGAACGAAGCATTTAAGAAATTTTTAGCTCATGATGGAAATGAGTATTTACGCGACTTTGTACCATAAGTGATTAAAAAAGTTTGCTTGTCGAACCTAAACGACCAACGGAGAAAATTTTTACCAGCTTAATTTAGATGGAAGGAAAAAATGTGTAATCATGCGAATGTAATAATCACATGGAGGAGCAAAACATAATAATTGGAAATGGGGCAACGTTTAGGAACACGTGTGCTAGAGCAGATAAGAACATGAGCCAAAGTAACTTGGCTTTCGGAAGTCAATACTTCCGAGTTGACAAAAAAGTCAAATCCTCTTTCAAATTTAGATTATTCATTAATGTGCACAGAAACACCATTAAAAATTATTTAAATTTCCAGCCCGAAATGTTCATACATGTGCACAAAAAACTTTAAAACTGATTGAGATTCCCAGCCCGAAGCTCTTACAGAAAAAAGTATATAGTTAACCTCGCGGGGGTTCGCAAGCTTAGATCGAGCAGGTCATTACCAATAGCCATCATGTCGAGTATTTTCTCAGCGGTCTCCAGCGTCTCAGCTGTACTCGTCATAACAAATCCGTATATTGAACCGATGATAGAATCAGACAAATTTCGTGGTACATAAGCAGGTTAAACTACAATGAACTCGTCAGGGGAGCACTCCATAAGTCTGATCTAAATTATTTCGCCTAACTTCACTAAGACTGACCTCAATCGTCTCATTACGATTACTACGGCTTACATACATTATTAATACAAATTTACGAGGCAGTTGGCGACATCGTAATGTAAAAGCTGCATTTAGCATGATGATAATCGTATGGAAACTTTAAACGACTGAAATTTTTTTTATAATTAGAACTTGTGGACAGCGGAGGCCAAGAAACAAGCATAGATTTTCCAAGCATAATTTCAGAAAACAAATTACCGCCAAAATGCAACTAGAGTTAAATACAGCTTCTTTGTCGACAATGAAAGGTTTTATATGCTGCATTCAATGCTGAAAATTACAGATTGGCAAATATCGGGTGAAATTTCCATTTTTTAAAGCGAACACGGAAGCTAGGAGTCCTCTATTATAAATATTATTATAAATATGCTCGTCAAATTATTGAGTATCAGTTTATCATTAAATGGCGTCCAACGATTCGGTGAGGACAAAACATCCCTCAGAGCATGACTAGGTTGGATCTTAAGCTTACACTAGTCTATAGAACGAAGCTTAGCGAGCACTTATGTGACCTTATATGTACAGAAAAAACACGAATCGCGAGCAGATCAAAACATATAGTCAGATCATTATCAAATGAGGCTTGGTATTTAAAACTTTCTAGGAAGCAGGGCTATTAATTGGCCCTTAATAAAATTTTGCGCTTACTAGAAGTTATGCATAAAAAGGAAACGCACGATTATGGAACTACCATCATTTAGCATTAGCATGATGCCGGCAGCTTAAAATAAACTTGCCCAAAATTTCCTAAAATCATAAATTAGGGGTAACAGAAATTAAAGGCGATCGCGTAAATCGCACCATAAATAAAGCTTGGTGGACAAGGGAACTTTGTGAAGGCGACTCGACGAAAAAAAAGCAATTGAACGGTACAATTTTTGCATCATTCTTTGAAAAATAATAGCAGAATTCAACGTCCAACTTGTGCTTTGATTGACAAATGTACACTTTTTGAAGCCCGTTACAAAGCCCGCATTACACCATTAACGAGGCACATTGGCTGGCAGAAATGTCGGGTGCGAGTGAGTAAATAAAGTCAACTGATGGTATTCCTTCCAGTAATGCTTACATGAACCTATTGACTATTGTATGGGGCAGTCATACCAATTATAGTGAATGGTTTAGCTATTTAGTGATGATTGGCTCATCTCCTATAAAATGCTGAAAAAATTCAAAGTGGATCATTTTTATCTTGCAATGTGACGAAAGGATTGAATTTCTAAAGTATCCTTTTTCATCACATATCTACGCGGAAACAAATTTATACTGGATTTGGATCATTAAGCATAAAAATAACAAGCGCATGCATGCAACTTTCAGACATAAAGCTTGCAAACAGGGAAATTTTCCTTGTGGGAATGATGAGAAAAATGCTCCCAACTACTGTTACAAAAACAGCACGAGCACTAAGCTATAGAATCGTCATCCTCAGGCCCACTCAGGTCATCCATCATTCGACTCCTGCCAGATCGCACCCCAAACAGATTGAGGGATGAGAGACGTGCTGAGCAGCGGCTGACACTTGACGTGACTAAGGTGGACAGCGCCCCACATGTGGGGCAGAGTGCACTGAACGGCACGAGGATGTTGTAGCGCTGGTTCAGCAGCACCAAGGTGACTACTGCACCCACTATCACCAGTAATGTGATGAGCACTGCAGCAGCGTATGCCACACCAGAGTGGTTGTCTGTAATATAGATCTTCAGTTACATAAAAGAAGAATAATCTTGATGAAAGGTGAAAAGCTCAATCCAGTTCAAACAAGTTTGTTTAAATTATCAACAAACTACTTTGACAGTTGGTGTCAAAGTTGACTTTATTAACTTTGACAAATTAAGTTGGTGTGAAAAATTTTCATGGAAATTTTTTTAGCAAGATATAATGTTAAAATGTTTAAAGCCTAAGAAAACACTCACCAAACAAGCTTTAAAAAACAATTTCTAAATAATAATGGTAGGCGAGAGGGTCATATTATTATTTATCATTTAAGCAAACAAACCTGTAGCCGGGAGCACAGACTGCAGTAAATTATAATTCATTGTAAAGGCAAGGTCACATAGTAGTTGTTGCATTCAAGCAGATAAACATAAAGCCATGAGTATAGGTTGCAGTGAATTATGCATCATTGTCAAGATGAAATTCTATAATAATTATTGCATTCAAGCCAACTCACATGAGGCAGGAGGCACAGGCTGGCAGTGCTGGTGATCATCACGCCAAAAGTTGGGTAGACAATTACAGCTTCCTGCATCTCCACCTGCAGCCTTCGCAACACATACCTCGTTGCTTCCACACTGCTCTTGCCAGCTCACGTTGCATGCCTTATATGAATGATGAATAATTAAAATGGTAAAAGGTCACTATAACTATCATTAGACCAATCAATATAATCAGAGCATTACTTAAATTATAATCTAACTTCACATCAATTTAATAGGTTATAATGCTAATTGATAAAATTATTTTGGCTGGTCTTTGGTATAATTTTAATACAAGGCCAAAAAACTTTCAGAGCAATAACTGCATTACATAATTCTCGTAAGTATTTACAAAGCAATATTGTTCTCTCTTCCCCTAGAGGAAGTTCCATATTAAAAGCACGGTATATCATATATGACCAATAAAATTTAGCTGACATCAACAGATATAATGAATTTGAGGTTCTAATATGATAGCTCAGAGTTTAATTATAAGAGAGATCCTCACCTGTTCATCTGTCAAACCTACAGCCAGAAAATGAATGAGGAACAAACTAAATGATGTTAAAAGCTTGCATGACAATAACCTATACCAATTCATAGTATATACTTTAATTTTTTGCTACTACTGGCTTTACGCACAAGCATTCCTGAAAAGAAATAAATCAAATGAATGGTGATTCTGTAGAAGGATGATGGCTTGATAATACAAGTGTTCACATGATGGATAGGAGGAACCTGACTGGAGTAAGCATGAAAAATTTTGATATTTTCCCATATTATTGTTGCTAACCATCAAATGAAAACCGTCAAATGAAAATTTTATTGGCATCTGTTATTCTTAAAATAGTACTCTCCTTTCCTCTCAAATTTTGCAGACAGTGAACATCATCACAACCTAGCCAGCTGATTATGATGCAAATTTTGAGGCAGACTCTCTTCTCAATCTGCATTCAAGACCACATACATGCTAGTCTCCCAGAATCCATTTCCCAATCCCTATTGAATCATTGTTTTATCAATTTATGCATTATTGCTATTATTTTTTGCTCATTATGCTAATGATCTGGCCACATTTTTCTCCTTCCTGAGGCTTTTAGTTCATCTGACTGACCTACTGATCTGAGCAACCTTCCATAACTCTCTTTGCCCTGGCCCCAGCTTTCAGCCATCCACTTGGAAAAATGTTAGGAGTCTTGTGGTACACTCCTCTCCCTTCCAACCTTCAGACAATGGCCATAGCCTTCAAGGATGCCTGCACCTTGCATAGTCTGGAACTCATTGAAAGTGCTGGCTGCTTCATTGGAGCTTCATGATGGAGGACAATACTGCTAATGCTAACTACAGGACCCTTGAGTGCATTCCAATATCCAGACAGCTAATTCACAGCCTTGAAGAGCCAACTAGTTAAAAATACACATTGATTTTTGCTACTCCACATAGCTTTTGGCTTGATATAAATAAATAACCTCTCCTGACTATTGAACTCCACCATTAATAACCCCTCCCTAATAATACACTGACCTGTGAAGCAAGTGTGAACTGATCAATATTAAATCATTTTCACTGGTGTTAGGTAAGTCAGTACCCAGTAGGAAAATCAACTTAACTGAGTAGGTATCATTAATACCAATTAACCACCTGCTCACATATTACCTAAAAGCTAAAAATCATGCAAAAAGGAGGGTGACAATGTAACTGAAAGTTACTATCTAATTAAATATTATATGAAGTACAAACTTCTCTTTACTACCAAGATATGTTGCAGAAGTTGCTTCTCATCAGAAACTGTACATTACCTGGCCACTTGTCACTAAAAACTGTACAGTAGGGTAACATGGGGCAGCAGGCCCCACCTTTTTTTAAACTAAATTTTTGATGGTTTTAATTGATACAAGGTGGTTCTTTGTTTTGTTTAAAGGTACAATTAATGAGGAATGTATGATGTAAATTAGATGCTAATAGAGTTATTCAACTTTTAATTAAACACTTTTTATAAAAGTGTCAAAATGGGCCCATTGCCCCACCCCTGGGGCAATGGGCCCATGGGCTTGGGGCAAGGTGCCCACCCTTGGTCCCTTTACCACAATTGCATATTTTTTGTTTAAAAATGATAAAACAACATTTTACAATTAAAAATAAGAAGAATGTAATAATAAATATGACATTCATTCATTCATTAACAACTTAAAAATCATATCCTTAACTTGAAAAAATATACACTTGGTTTAAAAAATTTATCACTGAAGTGAAGAAAAATGTTTCATTGATATAAAATAGATATCCTTGACTTGAAATATACATTCTTGCAATAAAAAATACATCCTTGACATGAAAAAATGTATCCTAAACTAGAAAAAATATATTTAGTTCATCAGTAAAAAACTTTATTTCAGTTTCGTCCATAATCCAGATATTATGTGCAGGGAATTCATACTTAATCGTGATTTCAGCCAACACCATAAAAACTCATCAACTTTTGGCTCATTGGTGTTGACTGCAATCAACTTTTGGCAAGGCAAGAGTCAATAACTCGATAAGGGGTCAAACACACATAACTAGAAACTAGAACCTGCTGCCTTGAGGCAGCAAATCAAAAAATCATGCAATGTGAAGGGTAATTTGTAATTCAAAAAGCTAGTCATGGTTTTGAAAAGGTCATTGAGACAAATCTAATTATGTATAACACAAGACTTCACAGAGGGGAATTGAGCCCACCATGGCCCATGGGTACTTTGCCTTGTGACACGCATGGGCCCATTGCCCCACTAGGTATCATTTCAATTTATATTGTGTCAACATTTTATTTTAAAAGCTAAAAGTCTAAGCCTGAACTCAAAATTATCCCTATAAATATTACTTTCAAAATATAATTCACAGTAATTTCAAAAGCTTCATCTGCAGAAAATGAAAACAGTTTTATTTGGCAGCAAAAAAAACTTTTATCTGGGCTAAAACAGTTATTCACACATAACCTAACAACGCAAACTCTTAGCAAATTTAAATTCATACACTTCATCCCAGTGAAACTGTCGACCGGTGGTAGAAAACATGGCCCAATATCTTCCATACTTAGCAAGAAACCCGCTATGGGCCTGTGACCTGCAGTGGTTCATTTGCCCCACGTTTCCCTACTGGTCTGGCATTGAATACCTATACCTATAAATATATATATAGTATATGAAAAAGCTTTCCTGACACTTTTGTAGTACCGTATACCGGGGCTACTCGGGACGATTTCGAATGTTTTTCATTCATAACTTCTTACCATGAAACATTTCATAAACAAGTTTAGGCTCATTTCAAAGCTCTTTGCAAGGGCTATCACATGGTTTCTCCAAAAAAATTCTATATGCTATTTGTAAGGTTCCAGAAGCAAAAAAAAGTGTCCCGAGTAGCCCTGTTGAACAGGGCTACTCGGGACACTTGGAATAAAACTTCATTTTGAATCATTTGAAGCATGCAGAGTGTACTCATCCATTACTAACAGTACTCTGAAGTCCTCCTCTTTCATTACCATTTTAATTGGGTTAAGTGAATTTACTATAAAAAAAATCATGAAAAACATACCTGAAACAGAAAGGAATGTTTTAGTGACAACCATCATATGTTTTGGAGAAATAAATCATAGTTTAGGTCAATTAATTTTCATTCTATGATGCCTGGTGCACAATTCTATACATGACATTCTATGCACAATTTTGTGATGACCGATGATGCACTAATTTTTCGATAAGTGAAATTTTTTGCTGAGCAAGGTAAATGTAATCAATATTCTTTGTTATTAATCAATTTTTTCTTAACTGGAGCCTTTGCTAACTGAGGTTCTACTGTAAATGCGTTTTTGGGGGTGTCCCGAGTAGCCCCACCGTGCGGAAATGGCTGCCATTTTTTTGGATTGAGGTATGTAAATTTCGCAAATAAAGTTTTCATGCTTACACTTGTCTGCCACTTCTTTCTAAGCAAAATTTTTTAATAAGGCAAATATTTTTTTAACTACAGACCTTAGCAGAAGTAACTTTTCAAAATATTGTTTTTCACCATTTTTTCAGGAATTTTTCAAAGCTAGAAAATGTAGTATTTTTGAACTTCCTTTATACTACCTAGATAGGAAAAATGTCGACGTTTACACCACTATATTTCGTTTTGCAATATTCCAATTAGTTTTGCTACTAAAACAGTTTTACTCCGTGTCAGAAGACTGTCCCGAGATACCGCACCCGTCCCGAGTAGGCCCAGTTGACGGTAACGAGATTCCTGATAGATGAATTATTTACCATTTAGTTGTTAATAAAACTGCATGACTCCAAATTTAGGTATCAAAATTTGTCACTTTAGAGCCACAATATTTCATTCACAAGCAGGAAAATTTCAATCTAGCTACTGGTCAGCAGTCAAAACTAAGATTTGTTAGGTTTGACAACTGCATAATGTAGATGACCACTGAATACAAATCTGTTTTTGTGCTGCTGGCAAGGCTATTGGCAATTGGCATTGACAGAAGCAAAAAAGACTTATTACATGCATTAATTTTATTTTAGCACATTTATCCCATTGACTTATCTACATCACATTATTTTAATTCTTCAACATATTGCATGACACATGATGGTGATAATACTGGTATGGCATCCAGCCTCCATGGACTAGGATAAATACTTCACAACATCATCACAACAAAGTACAACTCCCCATCACTCTTGTAACTCATACGTGATTCTCACCATGCCACGCGCATCTTATCACACCACATGCATCTCACATCATGCCTTGTGCATCTCATCATGCCCCATGCATCTCATCATGCCTCATGCATCTCATCATGCCACATGCATTGTTGCCGGAAGGCATCTGACCTTTTATCACTCAACCAGTCTGTGTTTTAATCCATTATTTTTTGGTAACTCCTGACTCAATTTAATTATTTTCCATATTTTGATTCAGAGTAATTTTTGCACAACTAACAACAGTCGCATTCAATTCAGTTCCGCCATTTCAGTAACTAGCAGCCACTAGCATTCTGTGTATTGTGTTTAGCCTGGAAGTGCAAACCTGGTGTCACTGTCCCTCTAGTGTCTAGTCCTACCCTGTGCTCCCTATAAACCAAGGTTTTGGCCTAGAACAGCCAACAGTACTCGTAACCCTTTTCAGTAGAAATCCAGTTAAAGCCACTGATCAATTCCACACTCTTCACTACTTGTTTCATTTGTTTTGCTGTACTATCCCTAAATATAATTTTAATAGAAAATTCTTTCATTTAAACAATGTTAATAGCTTCCACTGTTTAATTAACTCTGAAGTGAACAATGGGTTTGTNCCACATGCTCCTGACACCTAATCATAGCCACATGCTCCTGACACCTAATCATAGCCACATGCTCCTGACACCTAATCATAGCCACATGCTCCTGATGCTTCATCATCAGCTCATTGCCATGTGCTCCTGACAGGCTGACACCTCATCTTTGCCACATGCTCCTGAAATCTCATCATCACAACACATCCTGGTATTCCAGTTAGTCCCGTGGCCACCATCATCAAGCAGGTCATGTGAGCTTAGAATAAATACTGGCAATCTTAAATTTGTTGACATTAACCAACCAATTACATCGAGCCACCCTTCTTAATTTAAATCTGAATTGATTGGCATAACTATTGTCACCCTGGCCTTAAAAACCCCTAAACAGAGTTGCAGTTAAACAATAATTAACTGTGGATGGGTGCTAGAACCCACACCTGGTCTACTGTCAATAAAATGAGACTGTCTGCAAGCCACATTGCAAGCAAGCCAAAAATATCTATTGGGAGAAGCCCCCCGTGTCTCATTTTATCAAATTTTCTGCCACTGGCAGAAGCCACCCATGAATTGGCAACAATGCCCATTAGCACTTATCTGGCCAATTTCACAAGGTCCTATACTATAGCCTTCTCACAATTACTTCAGTGAAAAACTGCTTATTTTTAGGGCAACAATGGCCATTATCATTTATCAGGCCAATTTCACAAGGCCCTATTACTCCTATACTATAGCTTTCTCACAATTACTTCAGTAAAAAAAAGAAAAATTGCCTATTGACTGCAAGCCACAACCACAAGGTGCAGGTAGAATTATTTAAGGCTAATTAATGAACAGCACAGCCACACACAACAGGGCACAGGCTGGTGCTAGTGTCCTGGTCAGGTCAGGAGAAGTCCTTTTTTCTGAAATATTGTGGCTCTAACATCATATAATTTCAGTAGGTATGAAATCTTGCAACTCTACTCTAATGTATTTTTGTTTAATCAAAAAATTGCAGTTTGCACTTTGTAAACGTGTCATTTCATAAAAATTTAACTTCCGCAGTCTGCATTAATTTACCATTCCCTCCAAAATATCCTGCAGAATGTAATCATCATAATGATGGGATGCATGCAAGAGGCCAGCATTGCCCAAGACCAGCATTTCTTTCATACTCCTTTTGGTGCGTAAGCCTGCTAAAGGGCAGAGTAGACTAAGGGATTATATGTTAAAAACTTAAAAGCCAAAGGTACAAATCCTCTTCATGGAAATGAACCAGCAAGCTAATGAGAAGTAAGCCACCAATACACTCACTCTAAGCCGTATTTAAAACTGCCCAACAGGCAACAGCTCTATCCCATGCCACCTAACCTCCTCACAATTTTTGGTGAGAAACTCCCTATGCCACAGAGCTGTTGATACACAGCCAGCACTCCAACCCATCCATTTGTCACAGCTGTTTTCCCCAGCATAACTCTACCTCCAGTCTTACCCCATCTCCCCGCCTTTTTGCACCAGCTGCCAATATGGCTTTTCGTACTAGTTTCTGCTCACTAGACTGCATTACGCTATGAAAAGAGGATCTATACAAGTTCTAACCTAACCTAATTCTGTGCAAAACCTAACCTAACCTAATTCAGATAAGCATTAAAGGTCTGTGAGAAAAGCCTCCAGCCAGCCTTGGCGATAAAGGTGGAGAATAGGGGGAAGTGTAGGGGGAAGAAGATGCCGGACAGCTGGAGGATAGTAAGGCAGGGAAACAGTGACGCAGCCATGTGGGGTTCAAGTCTTGCAAAGTAAGGTGATGATGCATTACTGTTTGGTACAGTTCACATTTGCAGCAATGCAGCATGGTAAATGAACCCTTAGGAAAACAGCATGTGTAAGAAGTGATGGTAAGGGTTAAAAAGCATTGGAGATGTATTGACTTAACTATGTGGAGTAGCA
>NW_025946502.1:0-334 GCF_000764305.2 Hyalella azteca
TTGTATCCACTTTACCTTTGATATGTACTTCTGTCATTTCAAATTCAATTTCAGATGTTGTAAAACCTTCACCAGCTTGATAATGAAAAATGTATATGTATGTATGTATGTATGTATGTTATTATTATATGGCAGGATTTACTTGTTTACTTTGTGACACTCTTGACAGCAATGTCATATTCCAAACTAAACGCAACGAAGGCACCTGCAAAAACGCGGGAGTTATCCGAGAGGCCGGTGTATAGTCTATAAATTTTGCTTCAAAGAAGGTTGTAGACTTCTTCATGTTTTAGACAACATCGGACAGATTGGACTAACAATCAAGACACCGAGC
>NW_025946503.1:0-46485 GCF_000764305.2 Hyalella azteca
CCAGTTTTCCCCGCAGGCGAGTTATTCAGCCTCGCAAAATACGAAATGAGATGAAGTTCTAAAGCCTGTATTGCCCACACAGTACGAGTTGGAGTTACGTAACTCGAAGCGTCGCAGATTCAGCGTGACAGGTGGCTCAATGCTGCATGGCTGTTGTTACGTACCTAGGAGTGTATAGCAGGACGCTTCCTAACGAATGATGACCCCGCAATGCCAAATTTTATTTCTTGACGGATGATGAGCTCCGGGGATTGCTTGTCGAATGGCGGATTACGGAGAGCTCAGTCGTTTGATTCCTATACGCCACTAATTCAATGGCGAATTCAAATAGAAACTCTATTCAAATCAACGGTTTTTTGTTCGTTAGACATTATATAATAAGTCGGATTGTTTGGCTCCTCAGTTGCACCAAGTCTTAAAGATGAAAATCTTCCCTTCACGTCGCATGAGCTCCCCAGATAATTACGAGTGATCAGCCATCGCAGTGGCAGATTCCTTCCACTGGCAAAAGGACAAGATATTCTTTACTTGTCGAACTATTAAATATTTGGGAAATATGTTCACATTAATTGATGGTTGCTCAAGTTTTCAAGTATAAACATTATTGTGCTTTTACAGTCGAAACGCAAATAAGCCTCATAACTTCGCTGGGCGCATTTGTGCTAACGAGGTTTCCGTAAAAGTAATATAGACATTCAAGGAGAAATTTATTCGACGTGGTGATGGATTTCGAAAGCAATGGGAAAGGCGATTTATATAATATAATTAAATTTATTATTTTTTTAAATTCAAGTATACGCTTCATATTGGACCTACAAAGGCAATGGCTCGTGATTACATTATCCTTTCTCATAAATAGTAAATAAATTATGATATATCCTGGCACCATTAGTATTGTGGATACTCGCTCAAACATATCCTATGAATTTGCCAGGTAAAAGACCAACAAACGTTTATTCGGAAAATTGTTATTCATTGTTGAATGTTTATGTTTGATGCCAGCACGGCTTTGAACATAAATAAAGGTTATGCGAATGCATGTTCACAATACCTATCTCGCCGGTATAACATCCGATGTTATATAGTTGCGTATGGTTGTTGCACTAGTATGGTTGCGCATCGCACTACGTTGGTTGGATGGAATATCAAAATTGAACTATAATTTTACTTATCCTGTATTTTGCTAATGTACATCTACTCAAATAAATTAACATTAGATTCGGAATAAGAGATTAAAATTTTTAATTTTATAACGGAATATATCCGTTTGTTATTATAGTTCTAACGTGTTACTCTTTATTCAATTACATCTTGGTTAGAAAGTATTGCGAATGCTAGAAAGAAGGATTAATGAAACGTTACAGATTAATTATCTATCCCGGGTAGTGCTGGGATCATTTAATGGCGTACAAAAGTTTGGAATAATGTTGTTGATCAAACTAAGAAAGACATATATCAATAATTTAAATGATATGCACTGTTTTCTTGGTTTCATTGGAGTTTGCACCGAAAACTTGCAACTTTGCAAATAAATTTTCACGTGCGTTCTGATAAAAAGGCACATTCAATACTCGAATATTTTCACTCTACCTAACATGGCTCAATGTAATAGTCATACAAATCTAAATTAGATCCACAGGAATTTTTTTCAACTAGAGTCAGTGCACCACAACCTGCCTCGAGAGCCCTTAATTATTGGAGCTTTGTTTACAGTTCACTGGATCGCGCCCCTGCAGTTGAATTGGAATTCGTGAGGATGCCTTCTCTTTCAGATTGGAAAGGAACCGTCACAAAGAAAATTGAATGAGTCATATGGTATAAATGATGACACATTCTGCCCACAGCAGGAGCAGAGAACGCACAGTGATACCCACGCGAGCACAAAAAGTGAATCGATATTTAGACGAATATCTAATTTCATCAAAGCCACTCCGCTAAATTCATTAGCGTCTAAATTGCCGACAATGCCGGCATTTTAAGGGGACCGGCTACCCTCCGGAAAAAACTTCTAAAGTTATTATCCGATCATCATGAAACTTCACATACATACGTAAAATGTAAAGAAAATAACATTTTGATCCTATGAATTTTTCGAAAAAATTGATAGAAAACGGCCAAAAACCGGTACTTTAGAAAATCTGTCTCCTCCTACAAATATCGTCCTACAACATCGAGACACGTATCATTCGATTCGTAAAGACCATACCTATCGATTCAAACATGGGTTTTTTCATTTTCCACATAGTTTTTTTATGCGAGTTTTTCCAATTTTTTCACTTTTTTCCTTCTCCCCCATATAAAAAACGAACCAGACAGAAATTCAAAAAAGTGATGTTCAAATCGATAGGTATGGTCTTTACGAATCGAATGGTATATGTCTCATTGCTGTAGCTTTAAAACTCTAGAAGGAGATAGGTTTTCCGTGAGAGCAATAGGTTTACAACACGCTCAAAAAACTGCCGCGTGGGACGTAAACGGACGTAAAAGAGTCGTAACGTAGCCTAGATACCTTAATTAAGCCTCAAACCAAGTCAGCGAGGCAAAGAGCGACTGGCAGCACACATCCCACCTCGCCGTCTTGATGGGCACTGAGTGTGTTGGCCGCTATACGCGATATTTGTAGTTCTACTCTCGAATTATCTCCCATTCAAATAGTGAAGGATGCCCCCCACCGCCCCCCATTCTGCGACGCGTCCTGTGCCACAAAATGCAGGTAGAGAGATGGGTCTGATACCGTTCGACGCGTCAGAAAGTAAGCTTTAAGATGAGTATAATAATTGGCCGCTTTACGTCAGACGTTCCTTTTTAGTGTGTCCAGCCTTCTAATTAATCCCATAGACTTTACTGAAGGGGCCTCGAAACCGCCCCCCTTTAGGGAGCTGTCACGAAATCGTTTTTCGACGTAGACAGATGATTCTGGTACCGTTCGATGCGTCAGAAAGTAAGCTTTAAGATGAGCAAAAAAACCGGAAAATGCCAAAATTGGAAATTTTAGAGTAGCCGGTCCCCTTACCTGAAGTGAAAGATTCTGAACTGAAGTGCGGAGACAGAACTCGGTCTCCACTTCATCAACGAACCTACGAAGTGCTGCTCGTTCTTTAGCGCATGAATGAGAGCGGCTCTGTGTGCTTATATAGTTAATACATGAGCAGTATTTTATGCATTATTGTGTTGAATGCATCATATAAGTAAGCAAGACTATTTTAGCGCATCATTGTATCGAATGCATCACATAAGTAATTAAGACTATTTTAGCGCATCTTTGTATCGAATGCATCATATAAATAAAACTATTTTAGCGCATCTTTGCATCAAATGCATCATAAAAGTAATCAAGACCATTTTAGCGCATCATTGTATTCAACGCATCATATAAGTAATCAAGACTATTTTAGCGCATCATTGTATCATATGCATCACGTTACACGTAAAGCAGCTGGGATCAAGAATCGATTGAAGTTTTACGTACGTACGGTAATTTTTCATGGCTGCCGACAGCGAAGAGTTACATGCAGTAGAGGTAGCCATTTAATTAATGCAATGCTGTTTTGTTGTAGGCCGCTGTGTTATTGTACCTTGAAGTTGTTGTACAGAGCGAATACCTTAGTGCACTTCTATACTCGAGTTCCTCCAATAACCTCATGATGAAACGTAATTATGAGGAGCGTGGTTTGCAAGCTGTGCGAGTCAGTGACGTCGTCGATCAAGGATTGGGAACGGCTAGAATAATTGAAGCTGCAGTAAGCAAGTGTAGATGTCGTTGTCGAAATACCAAACGTGCTAAATCAGTCGCTTTGTTTGACGTCATTCTTGAATATAAAATGTCCTGTGACATGATTTTGGGCGTGAGTTTCATGCTTATAGAAATAAGCTCAATGTGTACATGACGTTAGGAAAGCTTGCGATCGTTGGTTCAGACGCAATGTCCAGAACAGATTTTTTATAGAAGAAAAGAACGTTTTAGGATAGTATATGAAATATTTCCGTATGCACAGAGTCAGTGGTTATCGCTAGTGGAGAGACAAATTTAGCTGCAGTAGCTCTCGATGCTGCAAGAGATAAAGAGGGACTCGTTGATGAAGAATTTTTCTTGATGGTTATAAAGCAAATGTAATTTCATTAGGAATGGATGGAGTGATTTCGTTGGCGCAGGATAATCAATAAGTTAAGGATGCCAACAAAAGTGTAGGCAGTGACCCCAAGAAAATAAAAGTCGAAGAAAAAATAAGCATGGCTAATACCAAGGTAACAGTAGATAGAGAATATCAGGGAGAAGGGCGGTGTGAAAGAGGGGTGATTAGAGACCAAAATTCAGAGATGTGAAGGAAGAAATAAAAAATTAGCTCATGAAGAAGCTTTTGTCACGAGTGAATACGAGGCAGGCACAGCAGAAGTGAAACCTCATAAGATAGAATTAACCGTTTATACTCCTCTATTTGGCAGACACCACTCGATTTGCTGACCCAGTGAACGATGAGATAGGGAAGCAGAGTGAGAAGTTATTATAGCACAGGACGTTACAGAACTCGGCGACTCCCGATGGTCTTCTCCGGTAGCACCCGTACGTAAGAAAGTATTACCAAGGGTGAAAAATTTTCAATGCCTAATTTATTGATTTCTGTAAATGGTGCCTTTAATATGAAATATTTTACTAAGGTAGTCCCGGTAATGGGACATTATCAAGTTATTTTAAACGTAGACTTAGACAGAATACTGCTTTTAGTACTAATATTAATCGTTATTATCAATTTAAGACTCTTAGGTTTAGGTTATAGAATTCCGGTAACGCTTTCGAAAATCTTTGCTGGAAATTTTATCAGAATATTATTTTAGGAATGTTGTAGCTTATGTAGATAATAATTTAATTAGGAATGAGTCATTCGAAGAGCCAATGAATTTAATCAGTAAGGTATTAACTCCAGCCAGCAAACGCATTGCAAGTGACTGGCGAGTGACTGACTGTCGGTGCTGATGGCAGTCAAGGCACGGCAGAGAACCGCAAGTGTGAGGTCACTGAAGGTGACATACACAATCAATGAAAAGCTGAGGATGTCGGTCTGTACCGGACAGCTCTGCAATAGAACGCATGCTGTGAATGTAAATCAACGGCTTATCGGCTTATAGTCTGTATATAGAATAAACGGAACTCCACAAATACAAGGTCTGAAAGCTTTTACACCCCACCGGATTGCTGCTAACTTCCTCTCAATTGTTGAGCATCGTTTCTAGGTCTTTGTAAACGTAGTCGAGGAATAACCTCTAGTTTTGTAAACCCCCCGTTGTTTTTGGACCAAATATCTCCCACCGCCTACGCTTGAAGCATCAACGAATAACTCCTAACTCTCTGCTCCCTCACTATATAGTCAGGAAATGACAGCTCAACATCCTGCCAGGCTGCCATATTCTATTCTACAATTCTATGAATGCATTCTCCACCTCATTCGTCAGACTAACTTTCTACCTCTCTGGACCTATTGTCTCCGGAATTAAAGGTCTCGCAACTATGGAACAATTTTGAATTAACTTTTAATTTAACAACTATGGAACAATTTTGAATTAATTAAAATTAACTTATCCAAGGAACAGGCGTAATTCAGTTCTAGTGGAGACTTCGGAGACTTCTGAGACATCGGAGACTTCTTAATGCCGGTGCTACTTATAACGTGACCCAGAAAAATTACCTCTGACTTGGAACGTTCGCATTTGCTATCCTTATCTTGATTCCGCTACTTATCAGCGTGTTTAAAGCCTTGCCAACAGTCACCCCGCTTTGTCACGCGTTCCGTAATACAAATATTTTCCTTAGCTCACTATCTTTCAGTCTCCCTGACTGCCCAAGACCGCTTCAATGAACTCTGATGCATCAATTTGCAGTCGTAATAGACGAGCTGTGACAGAGATATCAGAACATAATTTTTGTAATAAAATATACACAAGATCAAATAATGAGGTTGTAGACACCACGGCTCGTCTTAAACGTACGAACGAGGCAGTGAGTGAGGAATTCGTTGCGGCTTGGTCTGCTACTTCAGGTTATGAGGGTCGAAAATGAAGACGGTGGAGATAACTCACTGTTTACTTCACTTATATTTTTGATAGAGGGTTTTTCTTCGAGGAATGCTAAAGTCCCAGATAATCATGTTGACTTAAGAGTCATACTAGTTTCGCATTTTTCAGAGTGCACACAGCGATTTGGATTGCAGGTAGATTCTAAGAAAATGAAGGTCATTAAAAACATGGAATGAGAAGGGATTTTGCCTTGTGGGGAATTTCTGTTGGCAGTGTGCGAAATATTCAACCTCGAAACGGGTGCATCATGAGATGTTAGTTCCGGTTATATAGTTAGAGTTCCGGGGTCGCCAGCCGAAGACCACCACTGCCCTGGATGTAATGGACCATAATGATTCCTGCCTTCCGGAACGTAGCCTTCAACATTTCAAGTCGTCCGTATCTAGGCCGTGGGTCGAGCTAGCCCTCGGTCGAACGGCCACTTGTCGAAGGACGATAAATTTTGGAACAGAAATATGCTATCTGAAAACTAACCTCAGATGCGGTGAACGTAAAATTACGTAATTTAACGATGCCTGGAAGTCATATTCGATCCGCGGCCTGGTGGTGCACGGCAGGTGGTGAAGGCCGGAAGAGGACAAAGCCGAGTGGTGCACGGCTGATTGGTGTAGGTCCGGAGAGATCCAAGGCGTTCGATTCAGGGCTTATTGGTGCACAAAATTGGTGGTGCACGGCTGCGCTCCCGAGTTCCGAGGGTGACTTAAAGTTTAACGAAGAAAAACCGATCTTGCATTTGCAATGCCTGGTAGGGGCTCACTATAATCTCATTACAAGGGTAAATCAGAATAATCTGTCATCCTTGGTTATCGATAAAAACGCACCTAGGCCTAGTCTGTATGTGGGTGCCGCTGATAGCAGCAGTGCTGGTTCACATGTCGATGTCGAGGTCAAGGAGACAAAATCAGTTGCCTGCGACGTAGCGTAGCCTGTGGTTACGACTTGTCTAGTGCGTCATTTTTGAGTTGACGCCGTTGGGGCTGAGAAATTTTGTTGTCTGGTTGACACAGGAGCTCAAATTTGTTCGATTCCGTAATTGATAATTATTCATCCACATGAATTCAGTATATAGTTTTTTGAAGATTGAAAGGCTTGGAGTGGAAATGGCAACCATGCTGATTTCGGCTGTTAACCAGGCAAATGAGCCATGTTGCTGCGTATTGGGAGCAGATTTCTGGTCAGTTAATGGCCAAAGCGCAGCCGTAGGCCAAAAGTTTTACTCATAAATAAGCCCTGGAGCCAACGCCCAGCTTCACCATGCATTAACTTTACCCAGCATCTGAGCTGGAAGCCGCAGACTACGCTTGAACTCGGTAATCCAGACAAGAAACAGCCGAAAGATAATGGCGCGAAAAGATAATAGGTCTTCGGCCAATGCCTAAGCATGCTCGCTCGTTAGCAGGCAGTTTCTCATAGAGTAGGATGTACCTACTCTAGCCTAACCTATTCACGTTGTCCCGGCTCGCAACCTTTTCGCAGCTCTACCAGTACACTTGGAGAGCCTTTCTAACTTCCTGCAGCCAATAAGGTTGAGTGATGTCCGCTCAGGTTTGTTTTGGGTGTAAAAATATTGCAATTTGTGTAGGTTAGGCTGGAAGAGGTTGGCTAGATGCAGTATGGTAATGCTTACCTTTAGCAAGCTTATTTTCTGGCTGTGGACATCCGGCGCATGGCTTTGAGCACTCAACTTCATAGCCTGTTATGCCCTCTAGCGTTTTTACCTACGGAAAGAAATATGAACTAAGTGTAAAATTTGGAAACGCTGGCCTCTGTCATGCGCCCCCAGTTAATGGTTTGGAAGTGGATTTTAGCTTGAATCGACTCAGATTGAAGCGACAAGTAGGCTTCTTGCAACGCTTCAGCAAACTGTGGCACGTCGAGGCAAGTCTCTTACTGAAATCTAAATCCATGCGACCCGTGACACTAATATAACGAATATTTGACGCAGAGCGGTACCTAGCATTGTTAGTACAATGCATATCGAGTATTGGTCGAAAAATAGTTCGAAGAATAGGTTCTTACTATTGTTCGCGGAATAGATTCCTAATTCACTATATAATATAGTTGATTAATGTAGTAAAATTGCAGTTCATCCGTGGCCAGCTGGGCCAGCTCTTCAGCACATATTGTCGACTTCTAACGAAGTTATTGTAGTGGGATCGCTACCTTGCGGGGAGAAGTTTCCAACCACTGCTGCTAAACTAATGTGCTTAGATGTGGGTAGACCGAAAGCTCACTATTGAGGTGTCTAGAAGAGAAGATCCAAAGTCTAACCGTTTTTACTAACTAACTAACCGTTTTCCCCTAGCATTTCGCAACAACTGTACACCTCTACAAAATCCTCTTCTAAAATGTCTGCTACGACCCTAAAAAATTAGCAATTTTGACGATGAAAAAGGACCTAGTGACAACTTCACATTCTGATGCAGGAAAATCAAATCGATTGTTATACATCACCTTCAAGCGAGCATCACAGAAATGGCTGCATTAGAGGACGAAGGTGTCAAAAATTACATCCTCCTTACAATTAAGACACATTTTCATCTTTGTCGTCTGTAGTTGTCTCCCTCGATCATCCGAATTACTGGTGACAAGGCCCTCTTTCCCGTTATTAGAATTTTCCAAGCTACAGCAATGAGATATACCATTCGATCTGTAAGAAAAATCTCTAGAGAACATCCGGTCATTTTTTCGATTTCGTTATAGTTTAGATTATTTATTGAGATGAATAGATATATAGTTTTTTATGAAAGAAAGTTTCTTCTTATCTTTTCAGAACATAATTTTGAACCTTTGCCTTGAAGGCAAAGGTGGCTCTTCTGGAGAGGAAGGTGGAGATGCTTCGGGCCGCCTAACATCAGCCGCCCGCCATCGTCATTGATGACGGTCCTGAGGGGCGAGTCTAATTTGGTATGCTATTGTTCCTACGGTAATCGATATTGTATATCTTTTTTGTATGCTAATTTGTATTTTAATTTTGTATGCTATTGATTCAGTTGTGTACTATGGCGTTTTACGTTTTTTTTTGCAGCGCGGTTGGCCTTGCCGCCGTGGAGAGGCCAGGTCGTCGCCGGAGAGCCCCTCTCTCTCCAACTATATATACGTGCCCAATCCGCCATGCACTTACACGAATTCAAGGAAGAGCGTAATGAAAAATCACGTCAACGGGGTTCACGAACATCGCTTCCTGTTCGTGTGCGAGTGCAATTTCAGAAGATACTGGCCTGGCCATAAGTCCACTCATACGAGCGAATGTAAGTATGACTAAATTTACTTTTTTATGTTCAGTTCAAATTAATATGAATAATTTTGAGCTGTGTTAACTTATGATATAAATTATAAACAAATTTTCATTGTGTGATATTGATATTTCAAAAATTTCTGCCAGTCATGAAATAACATCTAGCACCATATCTAACTTGGTGGAAATCTAGTAGGCATTGAAACTATAGTCTGTTTTTAAGATCCGGTCAAAGGACTTGTATATAAATTAGTGAACAAGTCACGAATGATCACTATGTTATGAAATGATATACGACGATACTATATTGAATTATTATAGGCAAAGGCAAAATTACGCTGATTGACAAGACGAACACTCAAGAAGAAGACACAGAATAGCCTAGAGTCGAATGGCCGTCCACTACTAAACGTTGCGCCGATCAAGCATCACTTCATACCCTGGCCACTGCTCGAACTGGAACTTGCGCGCAGCAGCCTGCGACAAGCCACCAGCCCGGAGTCGATTGGCCGTAGTTCGGATTCGGAGGATGAAGACGTCCATCCCTCCGTCCCTGCCAAGAGGAGGCCTGAGGCTGAGGTTCAGACCGAGATTTCCCTCCTGCCTATGATGAAGTGAGTCACGTGCTCGTAATATTTCTTGTTTTTAATGCGTAAAACCTGAAGAGACTTGGATAATAATTATGATTTGTTGGATTTTCGATATAATTACTGTTTATGAATAGGTCATATGCTGGCCTGTGGGTCATTTTACCTCGATCTATCATTTTAAATGTTCCTAATTAACAAGATTACTGTCAAATTTTAATCGAAAACAGAGTTTGCCTGACATGTCCGTTTAAGAGAAAAATTACTGTCTTGTTTACGGATCATTTGTCTTGCCCGCAGCCTGCTCGCGTCGCTCCGTACCCCGCGACGGATGTCTCCCCTGAGAGACGACGGCCTGCCGAGCTCCCCAGCAACAGCAGCAGCAGCGCCCAGGAATGAGGTAAACACCTCTAGCGTAGCTAGTGTCTTCATTGGCTGCTGATCATGGTTCAACTCATGAGAACAATCAACTACTGATTATCTTTCACGGCGACCCCTCCTACCAACAATTACCAAAAGGGCTTCGTAACTGTTTGCCCCAATTTGTCTCAAGGCATATAGTACCAGAAAACTCCTGGGTCATCTGAAACGAAAACATAAAAAGGGCCCCAATTCAGCAAAAGCAAGCGTTCAAACTGTCATGCCCTATAAAAGGCTGGTTGACCTGACTGATGATGAAAATTATAATGGGCAAGGACTTCACCAGTTTGTTCCTCCCGATGTATTGAAGAGCATCAGAGAAGAATTTAACAGAGGTTCCGCGACCGTTGTTAACTTAAACATGGTCACACCCCAACTAGAAATTCTGGAGCCTGACGAAGGGGTCGAAATGCTCGAACGTGGAAGAGGCGATTCCCTCGCGACTCAGGCCGAAAAATGGTTTCGCTCGCCAGCCACCGAACGGTCATTCCCTCAACTCCATGCAATTTTAGAAGATTTACGCAAGGATCTTGTGAAGGTAGACCGAACAAAAAAGGGAAGGGAGGCTGCGAAAGTCACCTTTAAACAATTTCTGACTTTTATCTCTTGCTACATCTCTTCTTTGCTTCCTCAAGAACGGCGAGATCTCGACGAGAAAGACATTCTCCGTATACTAAACAGGGCAATGATGGAGTTCCGAAGAAAGGTTGGTGGGTCTCTCAGAGCGGAGACAGTCAAAAGAAATCTCCAGTCTGTGACAAAATTTCCCAGATTGCCTAGCTCAAAATACCAAAAATATACCAGAAATTGTATTGCTCAAAAACCGACTAATACCTACAAATTTGATGAAACCAATCGTCAGAAACGTTGGTTAGAAAGAGAAAAAAATTATAATATATACTGTGCATTCATCTGGTTTTACGATAATTAGCCAAATTGAACACGTGATATTTTTCCCTCTGTTTGGAACATTTTGACACTTTTCTCTTCCTGTGTTTGATTACATGGACATTTTCTAACAGTGTGGCACTTCTTCCCCTTCGCTCAACATGAGCAAGCCACGGAAACAGGTCATCTTCCTTTTGCTTATTTTCGTACATGCTTGCATATTGCATTTATATAGCATTTCGGGTGTGATCACTTGTTGCGGTTGAGCAGATAGCTTTTGGTCCGAATAACGGACTACATTACCTTAGTTGAAATTTTATTTCGTTGCTTGTTTTTCAAGTAGGTGACTTGTGAAAACACTCGCTCCACGAATGCATTGGAGACAGGTCAAATTAGACAAGTGATGCAGTAGGCAGCCAGTTCGATGAATGGATGATGATTTTTAAAGATCAGTGAAATATTGAATGGCACCCCAGAGTTCAAGTGGCACTCCAATAAGTGGCACTCTTGAATTCAAAACCACCAAACAAAAATGGTGGAGCTTGCGTCCCAGAGATCGGTTCGACCATGGTTGAACTAGTATAAGGTTGACCAATCAGAAGCCCATTTTTGTGGATGTAGTTCGTTGTTCGCCTGAGACGTCCCTGAACTCAGTGACGTCACGAGCATCTGCCAATCACCGAAATGCGATCAAACCAGACAACCAATCCGTCATGGGAATGACGGGATTATTTTCGTTTCTTGATCTCAGTGACGTAACAAGAAAGCTGAACTGAAAGGCGGAACTTCTCGTGGGTCAACCTTATATAGTTCAACTATGGGTTCGACAACCTCACTCGTCCTAGGCCATATCATCACTGATCAGTAATCAATCAAGGATCATCACTCTCGTGATTATATTGCACTAGGCGCTTTTGTTAGATGTTAACAATTAGATTGGCAATATTTCATCAAGCGGTAAACTTGCGGTTCCAAAAATGGCGGGAAACCTCTAGTCGCGCCGCTCTGAAGGTAATCTACATAATCCACGCCTACGCTGGAAAGAGGTTCAAACTTCAGAGGTGGAACTTAATGCAGCAAGTCAGAAAAATACCAGATTAGGCAAATATACCAGATCTAAAATATTCACACCAGACACCTTCTGAAAATACCAGATTTGTGAAATCTGGTATAGAAATATACTATCTGGCAACGCTGGAACTGAGATATCCCGCGAAGCCATCAAAAGGCTGAGGCACAACTTTTACATTGACGAATATGTCGACAAACGTCTGAAAGTGTGCAAGCTGCTCGATGAAAAGAAGCCGGTGCCACTTGACTTGGCGCCCTCGCGCGACTTTTGGTCATGTGCGAGGAATACTCATTACGTTCTTGGGCATAAGCACGGCCCGCCGTTCACTCGAACTAGCGACATTTACAATGCACGAGTTCCGTAATCCAATACTGATTGAAGACGACTATGTCTTGTACAAAAGTAAGGCGCTATAAGACGGGCAAATCGCTTCTCTGTCACATCGAGGCGCAAGGTGTTTACAGTGACCTGCTGCAGGGCTATGTTAGGCACTATAGGCCGATAATTACAGGTGACGTAACTGCGCAGGCGCCGGTCTTCGTAAACAGAAATTCTAACATCACTACGGCCAAAATGTTCATGGTCGGTGGAAGCCATCTTCAAACACGCCGCACGAATTGAGGGGGAACATCGGTGCAAGTTACGTAAATTTTATTCGTCCATGAACAAGGACGTAGCAGGTGACAACGAGGGTGCCATCAACGAGATGGCTCTAGTCATTGCTCACACCCCTAGAACATCCCATAGGAATTACACGGTGGGAGTGAAGCGGAACAGAATCAACAGATTTAGAGCCAAAATGAGATACGTCTTAGACAATGTGCCCGTGGATGCTCCTCCTCCCGAAAAACGCCATATCATCAATCGAACCAAAGTGGTTGGCTACCAAAATGTCAGAGCCCTCAATGATCCTCCACTGGACGAGGTTGATTTACTGAATGTTGAAGACATCAACAGAAAATTGGCTATGACCAGGACTGGTGGTGGTGATGGTGCTCCTGCTGAGATGCACGAGGAGAAGGACGAGGAGAGTGCTGACGAAACGGATGACGACGACACGAGCCACGCAAACGTTCGCAAAGTGAGCAATGCAGTGCTGGCTCAGCAGGAAGCAGAAAGCTGCACCTTGTTCGATTTCTTTGAGACTGCGTTAGATGATAGCTTCACTATTTTTCCTACACAACAAATTGATGATTATAAAGGAAAAGTTGGAAAAAAGCACATTTTAAAGAAAGATATGCGAGCCAGCACCCCTGACCGAAATGCAAGTACCTCGCAAAATTCACTTAGATTAGAAGTATCACCTGAGGATAATAACAGGACGAATGACGTGACTCCAGAAGACATGGAAATAATGGTGGAACCGTCAACTTTGCAATTAAATACTTCCACGTTTCCTTCTGGAGAAGTTGACGTATCCATCGCACCGTCATCAGCAGATGACAGCACTTCTGCTGCTGAGTCAATGGGACCTGCAGATGATTCGAATTCAGCTAATGCAGCTGACGTATCCATCGCACAATCAACAGATGGCAGCATTTTTGCTGCCGAGTCTGTGGAAGCTGCAGACGATATTAATTCAGCTAATGCGGCTGACTTATCAATCGCACAATCAACAGATGACAACACTTTTGCTGCTGAGTGTATGGTAGATGCAGACGATATTAATTCAGCTAATGCAGCCGACGGATCCATCCAGCCCCTCAATCCCGCTCACGGCGATTCCCCTCCTCTCAAACCCGATCACGGCAATCCCTCTCTCCCATCTTGCACGCGTGCCCGAATAAACCGTAACCGTACACCTCGCCAAACAGCACTGTGATGAGGAATCACATTAATGCAGTGCACGAGAAGCTGCATTTGTTATAGCTCTAAGAGTCTGCAACAGCAAACGCCTCATTGGCAAGGAAATCCTGGCCGGGCTGGAGCGCCTATCATGATAGTCACTATGATATGAATCAAATCCTTGGACTATAGGTAACCGTCCAGTTCATAAGATGAGGATGCATGGTGCCAGTGCCGATGAATACTCAATAAACATTTTACTAGTACGCATTGTAAATATTTCATCTAGAACCGACATATGTTACATATTTTTTTTCGGATGATAAGGGTATCCTATGACAGTATTTTGAGAAATATTGTCCAGAATGGTCCTAATTATATTTAGCAATATTTTTGGTCCCTCTCTATTGTGCTATTAGTCGTCTTCCATTCATCGCACAGGAGGAAGAGTTGACTGTTCTCACGGTTTTCATGCCATATATTATTATAGTTCTGCATGGTATTATAGGACACGACAGTATATTCGATGGCAATTCCAAAACAAGGCTGTCCTTACGTCCTGCAAACTGATGCATGCGACTACGGCATTGGAGCTGTATTTTGTCAGCATATTCAGGGTGATATGTAAACTAATTCATTCATTAGTCGTAAGTTGAACAGTGTTGAACAAAATTACTCTGTGGAACATGGAAGAACTCTCAAAAGAAAATAAAGCCACTAGTGGGCCTCGCAGGCAGCGAGGCAATTAAGAAAAGAAATAGCGGACTTCTTGGAGCTGGCTATACATGGGACGCCTGTCAGAGACCATCACTGCCATTTCATGATCCCTTCCCTCAAAGACGTAGCCTTCAAATTTCTTGACTAACATTATCAGCCGCAAGCCAACAGGCAGATCACATCCATTTAATTAGATCAATCAGCCCACAAGAATGTAGCCTGCTGTAGTATTGTCCAACATAGTCTGCTAATGCGCGAAAAAAATTGTACACCACCCGGACTGAGCGCGCCGGGGCCTTGCAGTGATTATGATGCCCGCCACCGACCCGTGTGTCGGATCAGCCTACGGTCGAACGGTCACTCGTCGTAGGACGATAAATTCTTGGAACAGAACTAAGCTATCTGAAACCTATCACTGTGCGCTGAAAGTAACCGTCTGGTGGTACATGGCAGGATTCGTGCAGTTCCACAGGCGAGCTGGGCTGATTGGTCGCAGTCCGTTGTCCGCTAGTTACAGTTCAAGCTAAAGTCAGGGTATGAAGCGATGATTAGATGCAACATTCAGTGGTGGGCGATCATTACACCTTGGGCTATTCGCTTCACAATATGGTGAAGTAAAGCTCCTAACATTCAAAGCAACACGATGTCATGGGCTGGTTACTGACAGATGATTAATCTGCGACTAACTGCAGTGATTGGTGGTCATTTGGAAATAGACTAAACGTTATTTTCAGGGCTGATAGGTGTACCCCCGGTCGTAATAGTTCGAAAACCAGAAGAGTTACATCGCCTTACGGTTGACTATGGACGCCTCTATTCAATAATGGTCTTCAGAGCTGAACACACTGGCAACATTAAGGAAGACCGCCATAAATTTCCTAACTGTACAATTTTTCAGAGACTGATCTAACTAAATCGTACTGCCAGATTACCGTAACTGAAGTGACAAGAAAAGTTTCAGCATTCCATACCCATAAAGGCCTAATGGGAATCACTGTAAGGCCGTTTGGCGCAGTGTGCGCTTGTGCTACGTACGTGTCACTAATGAGATTAGTATTGGACGGCTTAGATATCGGCTTCTATTTTGAGAAGATTTTCATCCATTCCGTATCTTGGAGAGACCATCTATAAGCTCTGACAGCAGTCCTGGTTCCTTTAATGCAGCACGAGGTCACCGCCCGCTCCGCCAACTGCCGCTTCGGTTACCCGAGGCGAATTGCTTGGGATTCTTCGTAGGGTAAAATTCAGTTGCGCCGAAATACGAAAAGCTAGTCCGTTCTTTCCCTAAAGGCTCCAAGAATGAAGGACCTGAAGTCAATTTTAGGCTTGGTATCTTCATCGCAAATTCATTCCAAGAGCCCCTAGTCTGACGGCTCCCTAACAAAGATGAAAAAAACTTACTAACTATCTCGAGAGAACCTTAAATCGTTAAAAACTTCCTTATAAGCGATCCCATCCTCGCGCTCCCGGATGTGTAAAAAAAATTCGCTCTGGAATTCTGGAAATTCGCCCAAAAATTAACTTCGTCACCGCGCCTAAGCATGAAACTGATTAATCAGTTGAATAGATGCTAACCTCTCTCATAGTTTACCTATTACTGCTCTGTCACGATAAGATAGAGCATCTTGAGCGAAAGCAGCTGGACGAATGTAAAACTGAGGCAGCCGTGCCTAAATTTATGCTCTCTGGTCGAAATCTATGACAAGCCTGTTCAATAGCTTTCGCGTCCTTGCCCGCTTCAATGGCGAAGGGAATCGGACAATCAGAATAAATAACAGTTTAAAATCTTCTGTAGAAATTCACATTAATTAAAATAGTAGGTATTCGAACCAGATGCAGTATTTTAGTAAACTTGTCTCATTAAATGACATTCACCAGTTGAAATGTCACGCCCAGCAAAGTACATCGAATTGCCAGAAGTATTGCACCTAGTTACAATGGTCAGAATAGAGGCACGGCATCTAAACGCAAACTAGGGCGGCTAGACTATACAAGCACTACGCAGGAGTCAGGTACAGACTACCGACGACACTTTCTGAACTAAGCCGTTCCGGTTGGCAGCGGGCAATCTACTGGCTACCGCTGCAACTCAGTGTTGCNTGAGGTCTGACTCAGTGTGCCTCCGGGCTTTGTAGGGAGAGATGCGCATGTAGTTACTCCCATCATCCTTGAGTGGAATCAAGCTCCAGAAACGTTGAGTTTGGTATCTATGCTACATTGAGCGCATATTGTGGTGCGCGCGGGACTTTGTCGCGCTCTCCTCAACATTCACACTTATTGTCACGGAAAACCTATCTCCTCCTAGAGTTTTGAAGCTACAACAATGAGACATATACCATTCGATTTGCAAAGAATAGATCTACTAAACGACCTAGCCGTTTTTTTCAATTTCATCATAGTTTGGACTTTACTCCTGAAAAAGGGGGGGTGGAAGGGGTAAAATCGAAAAATTTCCGAAAACTTTACGAAAAATGCTCCCACACCCGCAAAAATTAGAAATCCAAAAAACGGCTAGGTCGTTTTATAGATAAAAATTTTACGCATCGAATGATATGTGTCTCGATGTCGTAGCTTGAAAATCCTAGGAGGAGATAGATTTCAAAAGTACCCCCTTTTTTGACCGTTTTTTATGAATTTCACGTTTTCTTTCATTTTTTTCGTAAAATTCACACGAACAAAATGTGAGTTTTTTTCCATTTTACATGTGTACCAAGTTTCAGAGTGATCCGTTTGTAAATAGCCGAGATAATTTTTGGGCTAGACGCTCCCCTTAACGATAATTAGCCAAATCGAACACGTTATATTTTTTCCTTCTGTTTGGAACATTTTGACACTTTTCTTGTCCGATGTTTTATTACATTGACACTTCATTTTTTTATCACAGTGTCAGTCAGTGTGGCACTTCTTCCCCTTCGCTCAACATGAGCAAGCCACGGAAACAGGTCATCTTCCTTTTGCTTATTTTCGTACATGCTTGCATGTTGCATTAATATAACATTTCGGGTGTGATCACTTGTTGCGGTTGAGCAGATAGCATTTGATCCAGATAAGGGACTCCATTACTTTAGTTGAAATTTGATTTCGTTGCTTGTTTTTCACATAGGTGACCTGTGAAAACACTTGCACTACGAATGCATTGGAGACAGGTCAAAGTAGACAAGTGATGCAGTAGGCAGCCAGTTCTATGAATGGATGATGATTTTCAAGATCAGTGAAATATTGAATGGCACCCCAGAATTCAAGTGGCACNAACAAGTTTAAGAGAAGCAACAGCCGTCTCGTTAGCTGGGAACCGTTTCAGAACCAGAACTGCAACCACGCCGTTTCGGAACCATTTATATCCCAGGAGGGGGGGGGACGTGGGAGCTGATTTACTCAGCCGTTACTCGATGAGTAACTTCTTTAACTACGAACAACTTTGTTACGCGTTTCGTTCGTCTTGTTCTTAGTAGTATTGTTGTTCGTATATACTAGTTTTTCAGAATTTAGAAGTTAGTGTTGGGATGTTGTAACCTCTGTTGATTTGAGTATTGCAATAATTGTCATTCCGGCAAGCACATACCCTTAATTTTAGTTAAAATCTTAACTCACGCTCTCAATTTTCTTAGAGGGGAGTCGTGCAAGGGCATGCGATCCAGTTTTATTGAACACTTTGTCTTTCATCCCGATATTGGCTTCCACGCTAGGCTCTCTGCTAAATTTAGATCCCGTTCTTCCACATTGGACAGGTGAGCTCCGTAACCGACTTGAACCTTGAACCGACTTAAAATCGATAATTCTATATGGAATAGCAAGCGTTAAGTCCAGGCAAGCCGTGCTTATTTAACTAATCAGTTTTTTGACATGTCGGACCTTATGTGGCCGAACCTCCCGTCCCACAAGCTCTGGGGCCGGATTATCAAAACGTCGCTAAGTACACGTCGCGACTTACGTGTGGCGTAATTGCTGATATGAAGACGTAACTTAGCTGATCACGTTTTCTATTTCTGTGCTTCCCTCTTTATTTTTTATAGCGTTGCGTCCTTACTTTAATTAATTGTCCTTTGATACTTATCTTTAATTATTTTGTAATAAATACTTTGGCGTTCATTTATTGTTTTGCATCCACCCGAAATATTTACGAACCGTAACCCTTGACAACTGGTTTATTCACAAATTATTATCACTTTTTGGCTGTTAGGTATTCATGTACGTTTCGTTCAAATCTGTTCAGTAGTTTAGAAGTAATTTCTGTTGATCACTGCAAATTTAAGCACGTATTGCTATTTAAATCCCGGTTGAAGGTGAATTAAAAAAAAAACTCGTGAAAGAATTAAAAATTGAAAACATTTTTACAAGCTAAACATCACCTTTTGGTAGTTAGGAATGTATATTCAGAATTTCATTCTAATCTGTTCTGTAGCTTGGAAGAAATTACATCGCGAATTTAGGCCCGTATCGCTATATAACTCACGAATTACGGCGGAATTTGAGAAATTTTCACGAGCTAAACATCACCGTAAGGTCCTAATGAATACGTGCACCAAGTTTCATCAAGATGGGTTCCTCACGTCGGGAGATATTCCTTGATCGTTGAATTTGGATACCACGAGTCCGCCCGTAAAATTGTCCCAGACGTCCCGAACAGATTATTATCTCTGATGTTATAGGTACATTTCACAAGCAACCTACATTGAATCTATTCTGTTAGTTTCTCTAGGCTTCTAGTAATGTCTGCACCAGAATAACTCTAGAGGCTGAACTGTACCTATATGTCAGCAAGTAGAGTCCGAAACTCTCGCATAAAATGTTCAGTAGATAAAATGTTCAGAATAGCACATCTTCAGGAACGGTCAGTATATAAACACGTTTAGTGCTTCGAAAAAAGTACAGTGAAATAAATAAATATAAAAAACATTAAAAAACACGTTTTTTCTGGTGGTTACAAAACTAAAAACAATGAAATAAAACAAAAAAAACTTTTAAAAAACACATTTTCTTAACGGACAAAAAAAACATTAACTTTTTCAGTGAGTTGTCCTAAATTTTATTCATGACCTAAAATGAAGGCTAAAGTTTATTTTTCATATCTTATGCTGAGAGAACTAAAAACGTGGGGCGGGCACTGTGAAGATCTAAATATCATATATTATGAGCTACAGATTAATTATTATGAATAGAACTTAGGTAATGGATGTGTCTTGAAGCCCGCCTAACGTTTTTTGTGTTTTCTCAGCATAGGATATGAAAAAATAAACTTTAGACTTCATTTTAGTCAGGAATAAAATTTAGGACAACTCAGTGAAAAAGTTAATGTTCTTTTTTTGTCTGTTAAGAAAACGTGGTTTGAATTTTTTTTAATTTGCTTTATTTCATTGTTTTTACTTTTTTAGTTTTGTAACCACCAGAAAAACGTGGTTTTTAAAAATGATTTTATATTTATTTATTTTCCACTTTTTAGTTTAGCAATTTATCAATTGAAATCATTTTCCAGGGTTGGCAACTCTGGATGTTCGACAAAAAAATCGATTCCCAACCGTGACTTTTTATTTTAAATTGAAATTTTTTTTAACTTATTAATTCTGATGATCAAATCTTGAATTGTTAGGCAGCATAAGCATGCATGCCAAATTTCAAGTTTCTAGGATCTTCATAAGTGCTATAAATTAAGGTTTGAATTTTTGATGACAGAAAGGCGGACACGAAGCGAAGAGAAGAAAAACGTGGTAAAATATATTCTATTCGAAATTGTGCAGTTTATTTTCCAATGAACACTGGCTCTCTCGATGATTTTACTTTCACTTCCGGCATCCATTTGCAGACTTCCGATGACTACTTGACTAGCGATATCCTCTTGATTAAAATTCATTAAATTTAGCCAGCAATATTCTTTGTAACTAAGCAGCTTAACCTCTTAAATCTTCTTTATACACTGCGCATGAAACTGAACATTTCTGCGTAACATTTCTTTGCTAGCATCGAAACTTTTTAGAAATTCTACGGCTCGAGAAGCGAGCCGGAATAATTTGAGGGGTCTTGGATCCTCATCTATAATCCTCTCGAAGGTTTGGATCCTCCTCTATAATCCCCTTGAAGGTTTGGATCCTCCTCTATATAATCCCCTTGAAGGTTTGGATCCTCCTCTACAATCCTCTTGCAGTTGGCATGAGTTTATAAGGTCATCCCCTTATGTACTTGAGCGTCCCTAAAAAAATCATGAGGGGTCGAGGGGCGCATTTTTATTCAATGGGCTGCAAGTGGGTCAAGTGAGAGCGCTTCTGTTTGTGAATTTTCTTTACGGGAAATTCGGTTCAGTGGTAATAGCCCAACTTGATTGGGGAAATTTCGAGAGTTAAGGCCATGTTCAAAGAAAATGCGTCGATAATAAAAAATACAATTCAACAGTTCACAAGCACCTGAATTCTCGAGCACAGAACCAAATCAACTATTGCAAACTCCGAACCCCACATTTGAAGTAACAGAAGAATTGAGTTTCTACTGAAGCCAGTATCTCTAGCATGAGTCGAGGTTCTGAAGCCGTAATCTTCGATGACGCGAAGTAATGAAGTGAGTCGAATTTACACAGAAGCCGCTATCTATGAATCCATAGAGTAACGACGCAAGTCCAGTTTTCCCCGCAGGCGAGTTATTCAGCCTCGCAAAATACGAGATGAGATGAAGTTCTAAGTTCTTTTGGTCCACACTGCACGAGTTGCAGGGGTTACGGAACTCGAAGCGTCACAGACTCTTCTGCGTGACAGGTGGCCCAATGCATTGCTGTTGTTACATAACTCGGAGTAGCAGACCCCTTCCTCACGAATGGTGGCCCCAGTGCTACTTTGCTGTTGTTATATAACTCAGAGTAGCAGGCCCCTTCCCCACGTATGGTGGCCCCAGTGCTACTCTGCTGTTGTTACATAACTCGAAGTAGCAGACCCCTTCCTCACGAATGGTGGCCCCAGTGCTACTTTGCTGTTGTTATATAACTCGGAGTAGCAGGCCCCTTCCTCACGTATGGTGGCCCCAGTGCTACTACAGCCGCAAGCCAACAGACAGATCACATCCATTGAATTAGATCAATCAGCCCACAAGAATGTAGCCTGCCGTAGTTTGGCCCAGCATAGTCTGCTGATGCGCGAAAAAAATTATACACCACCCTGACGGAACGCGCCGGAACTTTGCAGTGATTATGATGCCCGCCACCGACCCGTGTTTCGGATCAGCCTACGGTCGAACGGTCACTCGTCGTAGAACGATAAATTCTTGGAACAGAACTAAGCTATCTGAAACCTATCACCAGATGCTGTGAGCTAAAAGTAACCGTCTGGTGGTACATGGCAGGATTCGTGCAGTTCCACAGGCGAGCTGGGCTGATTGATCGCAGTCCGTTGTCCGCTAGTTACAGTTCGAGCTGAGGTCAGGGTATGAAGCGATGATTAGATGCAACGTTCAGTGGGCGATCATTACACCTTGGGTTGTTCGCTTCACAATATGGTGGAGTAAAGCTCCTAATATTCAAAGCAACACGATGTCATGGGCTGGTTACTGACAGATGATTAATGTGCGACTGACTGCAGTGATTGGTGGTCATCAGGAAATAGACTAGACGTTCCTTTCGTGTACAAATTTGGTGGTGCACTGCTTTGTTCCTATTCGCCCATCAATTTCCTAGTGTACAAAGTACCTATTCCATCGAAAGCGAATGCCTGCCTAGCTATCATCTTCGGCGTCGACAATTTTAAAATCTACCTAATAGGAAAGGAATGTATTCTGGAAGTGGACATTCGCCCAATGATTAACTTTGTCACCGCGCCTAAGCTTGAAACTGACTGTCAGTTGAATAGATGCTAACCTCTCTCATAGTTTACCCATTATTGCTGTCAGGATACGATAGAGCATCTTGAGCTAAGGCAGCGGGACGAATATAAAACTGAGGCGGCTCTGCCTAAATTTAAGCTCGCTAGTTAACATCTGGCTATGGTATTTTTTATCGGTAGTATGGTTGCGCATCGCACTACGTTGGTTGGATGGAAAAATAAAAAATTAAACTAATTTTACAAATTCTGTATTTTGCA
This sequence comes from Hyalella azteca, assembly GCF_000764305.2. Taxonomy (NCBI): domain Eukaryota; kingdom Metazoa; phylum Arthropoda; class Malacostraca; order Amphipoda; family Hyalellidae; genus Hyalella; species Hyalella azteca. Next base: position 22,831 of record NW_025946503.1, read on the forward strand.
AATGTTCGTCTACTTAAATAAAATTAATATTAGAAACGAAAATCCGAGATGAAAATTATAATTTTTATAACGGAATATATCTTCTTGTTATTATAGTTCTAGCGTGTTACTTTTTAATCAGATTCATCAAGGCTAGAAAGTATTGCGAACGATAGAAAGAAGATTAGATTAAGGAAACCTTACAGATTAATTAAGTGTCCCGGGCAGTGCTGGGATCATTTAATGTCATACAAAAGACTGGAATAATGTTGTTGATTAAGCCAAGAAAGACAGATATCAATAATTTTATGCGATGAATTGTTTTCTTGATTTCATTGGAGTTTGCACCGGAAACTTGCAACTTTGCAAATAAATTTTCACGTGCGTTCTGATGAAAAGGTACATTCAATGCTCGAATATTTTCACTCTACCTAACATGGCTCAATGTAAGAGTCATACAAATCGAAATTAGATCCGCACGAGTTTTTTACCAAGCAGCAGTGCATCAAAACCTGCCTCGAGAGCCCTTAATTATTGGAGCTTTGTTTACAGTCCACAGGATCGCACCTCTTCAGTTTCAGATTTCAAAGGATCCATCACAAAGAAAATTAAATGAGTCATATGGTGTAAATGATGACACATTCTGCCCACAGCATGAGCAGAGAGCGCACAGTGCATGATACCCATGCACACGAGCACAAAAAGTCGATCGATATTTAGACGAATATCTAATTTCTCTGAATGCTCCAAGACTTCCATCTCACATCAAAGCCACGCCGCTAAATTCATTAGCGTCCAAATTGCCGACAATGCCGGCATTTTAACTGAAGTGAAAGAATCTGAACTGAAGAGCGGAGACAGAACTCGGTCTCCACTTCATCAACGAACCTACGAAGTACTGCTCGTTTTTAGCGCATGAGTGAGAGGCTCTGTGTGCTACATGGTTAATACATGAACAGTATTTGATACATTATTGTGTCGAATGCATCATACAATAATCAAAACTATTTTAGCGCATCATTGATACAAGAATCGGCGACAGGCCTATCCAGGCCTATTCTTCAATGCCGAAGATACTATACTATACTATTATAGCATAAGACGTAATGGAACTCAGCGACTATCATAAGAAAGGTGGCCTAATGAAATTATGTATTGATTATAGAAAAATCGATAGTAATACCAAGGGTGAAAAATGTCCAATTCCTAATTTATATAATTCTGTATTTGGTGCCTTTAATATGAAATATTCGACTAAGTTAGACCCGGTAAAGAGATATTATCAAGTTCCTTCAGACTTAGACTCTAGACAGTATACGTACTGCTTTTAGTACCAATAATTGGCATCCTGGGTTCCTTTCTGGGTTTAGGTTATAGAATTCCGGTAACGCTTTTCGGAAATCTTTGCAGGAACTTCTATCAGAATATTCTTTTAGCAATGTTGTAGTTTATAAAGATAATTTAATTAGGAGAGTCATTCGAAGAACATATTAATTTAGTCAGTAAGGTATTAAACACGCTTATTAGTAACGGGATCTAGATTAAGGCTCGCAAATTCGAATTTTTCAAGTCAGAGGTAATTTTTCTGGGTCACGTTATAAGTAGCACGGGCAATAAGAAGTCCCGAGAATATTTGGACAAAATTAAGCAGTGTCCGAATTCCGCAACCAGAACCGAATTACGCCAGTACAAGTTTATTCAAAATTGTTCCGAAGTATGATAAAAATGAACAAGGAGAGTAAAATTGTTAGGAATTCGTCTTTTCCATTGTTGAGCTCTGCCAATAAACTCGTTTTCTATCGACATGTACCAAGAGAAAGTTCATTCGATGCACGACTAATATTAGTCCTCAGATATAAGAAAAAGGATATTTTTCTAGATAAAAAAAAGATGTACCTTATAATGATAGAAGATTCTAGACACTTGTATGATACTAGAGTCTAGACTCTATATAGTGACTAAATGATTAACAATGGCTTCACCCATTCAAAAGTTGTACCGAACTCCACCAACGACGCCTCCGACCAGGCGTTAAATTGCGCAAAGCTTATTGTACGTAGCTTCCCGCGCAAATTTTTTGACAATAACACCGTTAGTTACGTCTTTATAACAGCTATTACGCAATACGGAATTCGCTACGTGTACTTAGCGACTCTTCGATAATCCGGCTCCAGGAGGTAACGGACTTGTGACGGTAATTGCTGATAATAAGAAGGTAACAGCAATTGGTAGTTATTCATCTACAGAAATTTAGTATATCGTTTTTTTTGGAAGATAAAAAAGATTGGGGTGGGAATGGCAGCCATGCCGCTTTCGGCTGTTAACCAGGCAAATGTGCCATGTTTCAGCGTATTGTGTGCAAATTTCTGGTCAAATAATGGCGGGCGCAGTCGTACGCCACAAGTTTTACTCTTAGACAAGCCCTGGAGCCAACGCCCAGCTTTAATGCATCAAATATACCCCGCCTCTAAGCTAGAAGCCACAGACTACGCTTGAACTTTGTAATCCAGACAAGAAACACACTGCCGAAAGATAATGGCGCAGTAGGTCTTCAGGCAATGCTTATGCGTGCTCGCGCATGAGCAGGCAGTTCCTCATCCGGCTGTACTACTCCGGCCTAAGCTTTTCTGGCCTAACCTATTCACGCTGTCCCGACTGCCAACTTTCTTGCAACCAATGCCAATGTGGTTTGGTTAGGTCCGCTCAAGTTTGTTTTGGGTGGAAGAAATGTTGCAATTTGTGTAGGTTAGGCCTGAAGAGAAATGGCCGGAAGAGGTTAGGCCAGATGCAGTATGGCCATGCTCACCTCAATTATGCAGGCTTATCTTGTGGTTTTAGACATTCGACGCTATGGGTTTGAGCCCTGGACTTCATAAGCTGTTATGCCCTATGACGTTCTTAGTTACTCAAAGAAATCTGAACTACGTGTAAATTTTGGCAAAGCTAGCCTCTAGCATGCGCTCCCAGTTTATGGTTCGGAAGTGGAGATTTTATCTCTAATACACTAAGAATGGAGCGAAAAGTAGGCTTGTTGCAACGCTTCAGCAAACTGTGGCACGTCGAGGCAAGTTTCTAACTGAGATCTAATCCATGCGACCTTTACAGAACTCTACTGTGAACACTACGCCAAATGACGTAGAGTGGTATCTACTAGTGTTGGTAGAATGGAAATCGCGCATTGGTCGAAATATAGGTACTCACTGTAGTTCGAAGAAAATTACGTAGTATTGATCGTTTAATGAATTCCTAATATATATATTATATATTTACTATACAACATAGTTGAATGTTGTTCAATTGCACTTCATCCGTGGCCAGCTGGGCCAGCTCTTCGGTACATATTGTAGACTTCTAACGAAGTTAATGTAGAGGGATGGCGATATTGCAGGGAGACGTTTCCCACCTCTGCTGCTAAATTAATGTGCGTAGATGTGGATCGCCCGACCCGAAAGTTCATTATTGAGGCGTCTGGAGGAAAAGATTTTATAGTCTAACCATTTTCCCATCACGTCGCAAGGTCCAACGTGCGCCTCGATACACGCTTAACTTTTTTCTGCGTTTAAATTAATCGAAGACGCAAGGACCCACTTTAGACTACACTTCTGTAGAAGAAGATGAATTATTCGACGAATTTGGTCACGGGGCTGGTGCTATTTGACCCCCATCAGCCATAATAGATGTTTATAACCTGTACAAAAAGGATAGATTTGGATTACAGGATTATATGTGAATGTTTTATCTTATAGTCAGCAGAATACTTTTATTTTCGTGGCAAATTGAGATTTCCACTTCCCTTGTAGGAGAAGTCTCCAATTGTTTTGGCCACTAAAATTACCGATTATTTTTTTTCTTGTAGATACTATGGCTGGCGACATTGAAAATTAGCGCGGCTTACTCGAACCAGACAACGCAAATGTGACGAAATTTGAGAAAATATTGGAGTTCATTGAGAAGGACGACGCCAGGGATCTTCGGCAGCAGCGAGGGCACGAGATCCTGGAGCTGGTGTAGCTTCTATGTGCAATATACTCCAGACACCACGAGACAGCGCTCCACAAGGCTATTGAGAGCCAGGCTCCGGGGATCCTGAAGTTCTGTTGGACCTCAGCCATGGACCGAACGGCGTGGAGTAGCAAGACGCCGACGGAATACGCCCCTTCACTATGCCGCGAAGAAATTCAATAGTGATGCCATCACTTAATTTATTGATGCTAATGTGAACCTACGCAATAATGGAGATTCCGCACTCCACCGGCTGGCGTATGCGGCGGCCACTGCTCCGAGTCCCGAAAAAGTCGGAAAATGCGCTGATGCTTCGCTCAAGTGTTCGAATTTGGACATAGAAGCATTGAATAAAGAGAAGATCACTTTTTTGCGAACCGCGGTAGGGAAAATGCCTAGTAACGCTTTCTTATTGGTAACGGCTTACCAGATGTTGGTGCGGAACGGAGCGAACATCGACAGCACCATAGCGATGAAATTTAAATGAGCACTCTCCTATTCCGTCCGAACCCACAACCTCAAACAGCGACAACGAAACTCCTCTACCTACATATACTACACCAGTCATCGCTGTAGTGTTTAGAGGCGTGAGTGGCGCCCAGGAAGTTTGTCCAGCGTCCTACTGCTAAATTGGATCGAAGAAAGAACTGTACTACCTGGTGGATCGCTGCTGCTGGACGGGGTTGAGGACGCTCTTCCAGGCAGTGGAACACCCTTTATCGAGCAGCAGGAATGACGAGCTTGCCCTCCACAGAGCACTGGCTAGTGGTCACGTGTCAATCGTGAAACCTCCTCATCAATGAGATGAAGGAGAACGGCATTGGCTACCTAGAGCAAAAGTTTCTCCCTGCTGCAAAATGTGCTGGAAATTAACGAAGCTCTTGTACAGGATCCTGTGATCCGAAAAACTGCCTGCAGCGCTTGTTGGAAAACGATGATTTTATAGATTTCAACCTGAAGGAATTAAGGTTAGTAAATAATGAAACGGCTCTCCATTTCACCGGTGCAATGTAAAATCACGACGTCATGGCGATTCCTCTTGAACATGGGGGCTTACCTCGGCGAGCATCGAATGATCGATATGCAAGTAAATAGAACGGTCATCAAAGCTTAAATTGCGAAGACTCTCGAAAAACCATGGATAACTGCATCAAAGTTTCGTCCCAAAACCGTTTACCAAAATGATTACACTTTTAAAGATGAACTACCAGTTCCTGATGCGCCCGACACCTAGCGAGCTCACTAAAGTTCAGCGGAACAGAGATTTGCTGCTATACGAGGTCTGTCAGAGCCAAGAACTTTGCAACTCCATCAAACATTCACTTCAACAAACTTTCCTGTACGCCAAGTGGAGGAAAGTATTTCCAATTTACCTTCTGAATTTAGTTCTTTACATGATGTATGCGATACTCCTCGCTGCATTTGTGTACGGGTCGAAGATCTTGGGCGTGCTTGAAAACTTGACCTCGTCAAGCATCTCCACTGCAACCAAGCAATTGGAGGAAGATATTCTGCTGTAGCTGGACAATCACGCTCTAAACGTCATTTCTGGGTACCTGCCTGCGTGCTCAACATACGGGAATACTTACAACAGATCAGTGATATTTTGAAGGTCACACAGTATATTATAGTATTGTACGGAATCTTCTGCCTCGACACAGATCTATAACCTAAATGCACATTGGTTGACAAAAGCTCACTAACATGCCTAGCCTATTGAAAATTGCAGACATTTCAGAAGGGGATTATTGAGTTCAAATACGACTGCCTACTCGCGATCAGCTGCTTCCCGAGAAAACTAGCTACGCACACTTTTTCTCTGCAGTCTTTGTCAGAGAGGTGCGGAAGCTGAAGAAAAGCCACAGGCTGGCCCGCTACACTGCGGTACCGAAGTACTATCACACCGCAGGCTGGCCCGCTACACTGCGGTACCGAAGTACTATCACACCGCCTGCATGTCATTTTCACTCTTAATCACAACAATCATGCTGGCTAAGGATCTTTTACAGATCGCCTTCACGTATGAAAGTTACTGCCGGTCCATCGCGAACTACTTGCAGTGGTTCCTGATCATCGCAGTTCATGTGACCTGCTTAGTACCTCTGTCACTGTCAGCTACTCGACACCTCACGGCTTGGACGATAATCACCGCATGGTGAGCTTCATTAATTCACTTTGAATTAAAAAGTAAAGTTTCTGTTATTTAAATTCAAATAAATTTCAATGCATTCAAACTGGCAATGTCTATCGAACACTGAAGATGCGAATGGCTGGGTTACTTAGTACATAAATTAACAGCAACCAATGCGACAAGGAGCCATCTCACCAACAACTATATGAGTTTTTACTTAACGCTACAATGGCCAAATTATTGGAAATCTCTAAATATTTATTGTTCTGCTATTGGGATTACTCATAAACATTTAATGATAATAAAACATTTTCAAAACATATCAATGCAACTTTATTGCAATTAACCTAGCCGAACTACTACGGGTTAGATACAGTAAATAAAAGTTACGTTTATTTTTATGTTTTACCTTCCCTAGATGGATGTCTACTTTAATCTACCAATCTCAAAAATTATCCACATATACCATGTAAAAAATCGGTCTTTTATTTGTATATATATATGTGGATTATTTTTGGGATTGGTAGATTAAAGTAGACGTCCATGTTGGGAAGGTGAAACATAAACACTATGTAAAAATAGCTATAAGCAAACTGAAACATGAAAAAATACCTGTAAGTGGTAACTGGTAACAACTAACATGTTGACACTAGTAACAGGCTGAGGTTGACAACATTACACCGAAATATTTCGTCCAGTTTTATTCTGTAATTTATATTATGTATGTATCATGCCGGTTTTTAAATAATATTTAATACTATTAAGTAAAATCTAACGGCTTTATCTATAAATGTAGCGGTAGCGCTGTAGCGGCAAAACATCGTATCGCTACTTAAATATATAGCGGGCGCTACCGCTACCGCTACATTGCCTTAAATGTAGCGCCGCTACCGCTACTGAAAATGAAGCGCCGCTACCGCTACCGCTACTGAAAATGTAGCGGCCGCTAGTTGCAGCCGCTACATGTAGCGCGCTACTGCCCACCTCTGATCGTTGGTGAGTTTAACCATCCAGAAATAGACTGGGCAGATGAATCTTCTCTAAGAGATGGGAATCACCCAGCATCCCTGATCTTGGAGTCTGTGCAACTCATTTTTAATCCAGAACACCACCAAGCCAACCTATTTTAGGGGTAAACAAACCCCTAATATTCTAGAACTAGTGTTTACTAGTGAAGAATAAATGATAGATGAGCTTCGCCACGAGGCTCCGCTGGGCAAAAGCCACCACCAATCATTGTTTTTCAATATTAAGCGTTGTGCAGAAAAGACGCTTCTGAAACGTGAGTATTTGAACATTGCGAAAGGCGACTATGATAAACTCCGTGAAGCGATGAATGCGGCGAATATTTCGGACTGTATTAAAGACATGAATGTGGCTGATTCATGGTCATTTCTCAAAGACACGGTTATGTCTGCAGTTGATGCCTCTGTACCTAAGATTATGCTTGGAGGAGTCAAAAAGTCCCAGTGGATGAACAGTACAGTTAAGCTCAGCTAAAGACCAAGAAGGAAGCCAACAAGCGTTATTTACGAACTCGCAGCGATTCTGTTTATAACCTGTAGGCAAGTGCTCAAAATCAAGCTAAAAAAGTCGCACTGTCGCACTGTAGTGAAAAACGTAAAAAAAATATTGCTCAAAATGCAAAAGAGAATCCGAAAGCCTTTTTTTGTACGCTAATTCGAAATGTAAGACAAACGACGGTATATCTGATTTAAAAGTGGACCAACGAAAGATTTCCTCTGATGAGGGCAAGGCTAACGTTCTTAATCAGTTCTTCAGCAGTGTGTTTACAGATGAGGACCTGAACAGTAATCCAGATATTGAGGAGCACCCAGTCGGCTCGAAGTTAACAGGTTTTGAAACACACGAAAAAGAGGTTCTTAAGAGCCTGGTAGCTCTAAATCCCAACAAGTCATGTGGACCAGACGGCTCCCATCCCAGATTGCTCAAGGAATTAGGAGCCATACGGTACCAACCCATTGACAGTATTCTTTCAAAAAAACCTTGAACGAAGGAACTTTGCCGCCCGATTGGATTGTAGCTCAAGTAACACCATTGTTCAAAAAAGGTGACAAAAGTAGCCCCGGTAACTATCACCCTGTCAGACTGACAAGTGTGGTTTGTAAGGTAATGGAATCTGTTGTGAGAGATAGGATTATTGATCACGTGACTGCTCACCATCTCCTATCAGATTGTCAACATGGTTTTATTGCCGGTAGATCTTGCACCACCAACTTATTGTCTACGTTGAACGATTGGACTCGCCTGCTGGACGGAAGGGAGCCAGTGGATGCATTGTACCTTGGTTTTGCCAAAGCATTTGACAGTGTTCCGCATGAGCGGCTGTTGCTTAAAGTGAAGTCTTTGGGAATTTAGGGAAGCGCACTCCAATGGATCAAAGATTTTCTAGTAGGTAGACGACAACGTGTCAGTATTTAGCTATTTTGATCTATAATGATAAGGTAGACCATTTAGCAAACCAAGTATAAACATATGTTACCAAGTAAGCGGACTCGCGTGCCGGCAGCGAGCTACGCCCCTGTCGGAGTCGGACAGTCGGTCAGTCGGAGTTCGGACTCACGATATCAGTGTCCAACGAGCAACGGAGGTCGACGGTATACTCGAGCTTCCCGCTCCGCTGATGCGCCTCATTTCATGCAGTTCTTTCAATGGCGGGCAACGAACTCGCAGACAATGAGATAAAAAAAACTATAGGAGCAAGAAACTAGCGATGAGGATGCAGGAGGTGCACCAGTGCTGAAGCTGCACATGCACCAGCGAAAAATATGCAGATGTTCTCAGGCACACGCACACGTGAATGACTTACAGTCTCATCCACATGGGTAACATAGACACAAGTTCGAGCGGTCGGAGTTGTACACGGGAATGGCTCTGCTTGAGGACAGAAATTCGGTCCTTTCATTCTAACAATTTTTAAAAATAGATTCGAGTTCACAATTGTGCGTTTGAAGACTGAAGATAGGAAACAATCTATATTAATGGCTGGTAAAATAATCGCAGCGTATGTAAAATAGAACACCTAAAAAATACTTAACAGAATTAAGGGCAGAAATCATTTGCACCCGAGGTTGTAGCGTGACACGACAACCCGTGGCGATTAGGGTTAAAGGTACCGTGTCAGACTGGGCATCATTGCGCAGTGGCGTGCCATAAGCAAGCGTTCTAGGGCCTATTTTGTTCGTTGCTTTCATAAACGAAAGGGATGATGGCAAACCATCTTTTAAGTCACCATCCTGGAGGGGTTGGGGCGGTGGCCGAAGCGTAAGTAATACGAGCGTTAAGAGCCAAAATCAGAGGGGAATATGGCGGCAGGGTCAGATGTTGGGGCACTGTAAGGGCTGAGGGCAAGGGTAAGCCCGGGGGCAGAGGTAAAGTTCGGAATGAGGAAAGTGGTGGAGGAAGGGGTAGGGGATGAGGCATGAGGAAAGTTAGCTGCAAGGGAAGAGGAGGTGGCACGTGGGGGAGGAGTGGCCGCACATACAAGACGAAGTTTAGGCCTATGTTGCATAGCTGCTATAAGCTTAGTCTCGCTTTCTTTGAAATTTTTGCAAATACTCAACAAACATTTTTTATATTCATAGGAAACTATGGTTTGATCAAGCCGAACATGTCGATAAATGGGCAATTCTGTCCATTTAAGTGTATGAATAACCGGCATTTGATGCACTACAATACAAGTGCAGCATTGCAAAGCTCCTTGCAGATTGTGCACAAGCTCTCCATAGTTGGTTACATTACAACGCATTTAGCCATCTTGCCGTGTTTTTCTCCCTTTACTATAACAGTGGATATTTTGATCAATTGGGTTCACAAGCCGCTGCTGTAATAAAACACTGACTTACAACACCCTATGCTCAAAACACTGAGCTCAATGCAGCGCTCCTTATGTAGCCTCTGCAGGAAGTCGTAAATATCTTTTTCGACCACACTTGGAGCACTTCGACCACACTTGGCAGCTGCTCTTCTTGTGCTCAACTCTCTTATTTAATTCACTGATTTATTGTAAAAATTTGACTGTGATGTAATCAAATCGATGTAATTTAATTTGACTGTGCATCGAACTAGCCCATGATGGAACGACCAGTCATCGAAAGACGATTGATTTTGGAATGTAACTATACTATCTGAAACCCAACCTCAGATGCTGTGAGCCAAGAATTCGCAATATAACGATGTAACAGAAATCATATTCCATTCGTGGTTTGGTGTTGCACGTCAGGTTTCATGCAATTCCACTGATGAACTGGGCTAATTGGTCGCAGTCCATTATTTGCTGATTATAGTTTGAGTTTAGTTTAGGGCAGGGTGGCCCAGCGTTTACAGTTTGGCGTACCAGGATTGAAGCAGAGACGTGCGGGTTCCGTCCCAGCTCTGCGAATGTTTTTGGTTAGAATCAGCGAGGCCGGGTGGTTATGCACTGCCGAATTGGAGCAGTGAGTTGCATGTTCGAGACCGTAACAAGCTGTGAGCGTTCTTCGATGTCAGGAATCGATGACAGGCCTACGGCCTAATAAACGCTGACACCGCTAGTACTATTATTATATTATTATTATTATTTCATGGACAGGTTACTGACGGCGGGCTTAATCCGCCGCTGATACGAGCTCATGTACAGAAATGTGCTAGGCGTTCCATTCTGGTCTGATTGGTGCATAAAATTGGTGGTGTACGACTGCGCTACCGTTTGAAAAGGTGAACTCGTACTTTTCCTCCTCCATCATGCATTGCAACATCTTCAGCAGCTGGCAGGAGACTTCCGGGAGCTCAAGAAACCAGGTCTTGAGAGAGAACCCCGACTTATCCCATACACATTCATGTATAAAATTACCTAGTGAAAAAGGACGCTCAGAGGCAAAGTCTACAATAAGTTCGAAGCGAAATGGTGTACAAGAATGAACGATATTACTAGTATAGGAGAGGCATTGTCGTGATGCAAATCAAAGCTTCTTTATCGTCCTATGACTTGATTTGCTAGCGTTCCAGCACTTTCTCATGTAAGTCCATAAGCAATTGATTGATCCTCAGTATTGTTACAAGAGTAAAGCTTAGGTGTCCCAATCGGTACAGACCGTGGCAAACGGGTGCTTGAAGACCGTAGTGAACAGGCGTGGTGAGACCGTAGCGAACAGGTGCGGTGAGGCTGTAACGTACAGGCGCGGTTAGACCATACCGTACAGGTGCGCTGCGACTGTAGCGAACAGGTGCGGTGAGATCGTAGAGAACAGGCGCCGTGAGATCGTAGCGAACAGGCCCGGTGAGAACAAGCCTCTCTTCCGTATCCTAGTACACTCATCCATGCGGGATCTGGCAAATTATGAAAATAATGAGGGATGAATGCATCATTCAACTCGAGTGTCCTTATGAATGCAGGCTCTCATAAACATTAAAGCAACGTTCTGTCAATTTTGGAAATGCGTTGCAACGTTCTATCTTTTATGCATTCGCTCTAATTCGGATAAATGACAATTCAACACCAAGTTATAATATCTTTGGTAGATAAACAAATTTGGATAAGTGAATTATTTTTGAAAATTAATTAAGTTGAAAAAAATAATGTCATATATATTATCGATTGAATATTTTTAATATGTTTGATGCCTTTTGGTATGGAAACTCCTCATGCCACAATGCATGGAGAGTGATCAAATATCTGAACTTTCTTGGAACAACAGTCAAAAGATCTATAAAATTATTTCAATCAAAAAAAAAATAAAATTTCATTTAATCACCTACATGCAAAAAGACAAGTGTAAGATTATCGTTTAAGAGAAGGCTTCGAAGTCATTGGCCAAGCAGCCAATAATAGTGCCGAATGTTTCAGGTTCACTTGGGAACCTGAAATAGAAGGCCGGTATCAGGTGCTGCAGTCCAAAACATAATAGAAAGCTAACATGAATTTATACGGAGAGCGAATCCCAGTAATCCAAGAATCACATTTTCCCCAAACCTGCTATGCCTAATCCAGTTAGGGATAGCAGCCCTATCCCCTGCTATCCATAAACATTAAAGTAGCTTATATATATTCAAAAGAGGGCACAACCAAGAAACAGGTATACCGTTCATCCGAAGCTTTTTTTATAATATCTGACGATTATAACCCAATAAAAGATTATAATTACTTTTTGTTTTATTTTATTATTTTTTTGTGTCGAAGATCCAAAATATTTGGTCACCCATACCTCCAAACATTTTTATTTAATTTTACTTTAGAATTAGGGCTGTTGGGTTTGCCTATATGCCTTTACGTAAGGTGTATAAGAGTGCCCTTACGAGAGAGGCTAACATTCCTTAAGGGATACATCCTTGGGGTCCAAAGGTTCGCCAGAGGTTTCGGATATATTTGATATGTTAGAGATATGTTTTCTCGACAGGATACCGGGATTCGTTCTGTACAAAAGATACAGATATGACATCCTGATCCTAATTGAAGCATGTGAACCTGAATTTCACTCATTCCTATGCGGTTGAATTCTTCACGAGTCCATTAAATATTCCGTCGTCATAGAAAGACTTGCAGAGACTCGGTAATGAGCAGCACGGCGTTTAATAACATTTTCTTCAACAGGCAATGTGCCCTCAACCTACCTGAGAAATAGGCTTTTAAAATAGATTTCTGGATGGACCTTGAGTGTGGAACAAACCAATTCCAGCTGATGGCGTCACTAGCCCCATCAACGGAGGCAAACAAAGACGACGCTATAGAACCAATTTGCTGTCTTGCAAATTAAATTAATTTGAAATAAAATAAATGGCGGCCTTGTAAACAGAATGTGTCTTTAATTCAATATAGGTTTGGATAAAATCAATTGACAGATCCTCAATGAAAAGACACTTTCAATTACCTGATCCTCGTTATCAGGATCTTAGGGTATGATGGTGTTCCTATAAGTTTGTTTTTCCAACTTTGTTTCAAGAAAGATCGCGTTTCTACAACTAAAACTTTCCCCCACCTCAAAATTTTAAAAATATTTTTTCGCCTATATTGGATTTAGCTACCTGGATGTTTTAGAACTTGATGGAATGACATCTAGATTTAGATGTCCAGATGAGCTAGATGTTTTACTAGCTTGATTAGCAATTTGTTCCTTGCTGACTTGATATTATTCCTACTTAATTCTTCAAGGATTGAATATTTTACAGGTTCTAACTGTGCTCATTCGATATTTAAAGTCTAATGACATTAAATCTTGATATTTTTTAAATTGAAAATCATAGGTATTTGTGTGTTCTTGTAAACTCGATTTTTTTAATTAATTAACCAGCCTTCAATTAATTATTTCAATTTATTAATTTAGGCATTTAAATAATTTAATTAATTAATCAGCATGATTAATTTTTAAATATTTAATGAATTCTCCTGCTGTTATTTCAACTTGGTTGTTTTCTACCTCTATATTTAGCCAGCTTGCTCAATCAAGAATTTGATAAAGGACTGTCTCAATATTTCATGCTGCTAATATTCGAAGGAAGGCAAACTTAATGTCTAGCTTATTTGACTATGTGCGACCTTACGATTTATTGTATTTCCAAAACGAGGTTCTGTTAACATACGTATTCAAGTTTGTGGTATTGCTTGTTTGATACTATAGTTGGTTAGAAATAACATTTGATTTGATATTTAACGAATACTAAATAACTTTCTTAGAAGTTGTATGAACATGATGCTTTATATTTAACCCTCTCCCGACGTATGCCACTTTCTCGGAATACTACTCGTAATTTAAATTATACGTAAACCATTAAATGTAGGGAACTGAAGACGGGATACGGAGAACATCTTGTACACGTTTTTGGCAAGATAGGCTTATCAGGAACCGTCAGCAGATTGTATCGTACGACATTCATGAGAAATTGAGAAATATATGACATGCGCCTAATTTTCCGATGAATATAATATTTTTAAACCATAACGTGTACAAAATTTTCATTATTATTCCATGAAATACTCACATGGGGCGTATAGAGCCAATATATAATTCGTATACATACTTAGAAAATCCATTCAAATTTTCTGTCTTTATTTCCAGATTTTTTCAACTGTGTTCATTTTCATGACAATAAGACTGAAGCTTTAAAACTGATCTTAATAATAACATAAATAAAAAGGACAGTACATTTTTTCAGTCGTTGAATTTTAGTACAGTACATATTTTTCGTTACCTGATTGTCTATTCGTCCTCATTTTAGAGCAATCGTGTTCATAATATAAAATAATATCCAATATTTTAGCGGTTTGCCTGATGATGCTTGTGAGTGCTACGTATATTATTGACTTCTGGTGACGAATGTTCCCCCTGAGGAACATGTTATATATTTTTTATGATGCATTGAAAATTTAAAAATGGTGTAGCTATGATATTATATAGCATCGCAAGTAACATGAATATTTTCCTCTTTCGTTTTGTTAAGTTGATGTTACTGTAATTTGGTGTCTGGTTAACTCGATTTTTGGGTAATTATATATCTCACTTAATTGTCGATTAGATTGGCTCAAAATAGATGTTTTACTAATTTGTCTTTGCCTCCTAATATATTTGGTTGATTCGACTCTCTGATGCTTTAATTTTTTTGCTAATTGTTTTGTAGTTGCTCGTTTACCATTGCCTTGTTTAGATGTCCAAGAAATATTTTAATGTATTTTTTGGGCATTTTTTACAGCCCGATGTTTCGGTGTTATGTTATTTCGTAAGCTTTTGATTATTTGATCTCGAATAAATTTAACTAATCGAGTTTTTGTTAGTTACTTGATGTTATGATAATTAAGCTCATAGCTTATTTGACATTTCGCACCTGAGAAGTGTTGCCGATTTGATATTACGCAGCTAGTGATATTTCTAGTTCATTACTGAGCTATTTCATGTGTGTGCTTTTGTCCTGTAATCTTCAGCTACGTTAATTGGTTCATTGTTATTTTTCCCCGATTTAAGCTTGAACGAACATTAGGTTTTCAAAACTATTTATTTTTTGTCTATATGTAAGTGTGCATTGCGTAGGTATGTAAGGCTTATTATGTGTTTGGATGACTTGATTCAATTTGAAATGCAACATAAAAAATTGCTGCAACGAAATGCAGGACAAGGTAAGCATATATTATCTCGACTTGCCAATCAGTATTTTAAATTTCAAGCGCGAGATTCGAGATATTTCTGTAAGGGATCCTTGTGATGGCCTAACGAGGGAGGGATACAAGTAATCGTTATGTAGAACGGTTAAGTGGACCAGCGAGCGGGGCAGCAGGCTCGGTATCTCTTGTGCCTACCTGGCGATTAGACAAGCTGCTTACCAAGCCGCGCTCTGAACCACTTCAGCGCCGAACCTAACCTTCTTCTCTTTTCAACCAATCAAAGGACCTTGTTCTGCTGTAAATATTGCTCTCAATCACAGGAAGGAATATTTCCTGTAGGTAATTATTTTCAAACAATTCCCCTCAATAAAAAAATCACGCTACAACCTAATGTTTGTCTCTTTGCTCGATACATTCCTAGCATCAACGCTTCACGAACAATGATGTCCAACAGAAAGTTTACTTTTTGAATTGCTCTCTGAACATTATTTTCCTTGCCACTGTGTCGCAAAACTCGGTAGCGTCCGTCGCAAGTTAAAATATTACGTCTTGTACAACAGAACGTCCTATTACGTCCTCGACCGGGTTCAACAAAGCTCCCATGGTGCTTAGTTGAAGATCCTCCTTCTTAATCTACATAGTCTTAGTTACCCATTCCTATACAACAATCGTTAGAAGTCTTGGTAAAGTATTAGTCGTGATCACAATTTGATCCTAAACTCGGGACCACAACGCAACGGTATCATGCTGGTCAACGCATGAATGTTCAGTAAAGGTGAACATTATAATCGGTTCATAATATGAAGGCATTAAGCTCAACAAAATTTGTAATAAACTTGCCTAGTGTGTCAGCACTTATAGAGGACACAACTCCTCACCATGACATTATTACGAGCAAAATACTGTTGACATCCCTGCTCAGTGTCGTCATTGTGCAAAACTATAGATTCTACGATACAATGATTTTGTGACATCTTTAGTAAATACTTAATTCATGCCTGGTCGAACTCATCTCGAGGTGCAGCTAAATAAATAAATGCAGTAAGTTTACACGAATTCTCGTTGGCCATAACTTAGAATTCCGGCTCATGCGATGCAATTCGTCGATAAAATTTCAACCATGCATGGTTGAAATGCATGATCTTCCTTGATGGATTTATAGATTTCTTGTCAGCTAAAAAGTGATATAGCTCAATTGAAGAGAACATAGCATTCATCATAATACTAGGCTGCATCATGAATTATATTTGGCAAGTGATCATTAATAAACGAGTGGTTATTTGTCGCTGCGTGTGAGCTCCATATGAAGCTTTTTACAGTCAGCTTTTAGTTTATAACTTGAGATAAGGAGCTGCGTGACAAGTGCTTCTCCCTCTATTGCAGGTATCAGGAAAACATTCGACTGCATCCGATAAATATGTATGTTATATTCTTCATTAAAGTAGTCAAAAATATCAAGATTGATACAGCTTAGAATCTATTTCTAACCCATTAATGCCAAAATTTTTTATTTATGGACTTTCCATGTATACGCTTTCTTATGGTGTAAATATTTCATGTAAAACAATTTCTTCACAATTTTAGAAGATATAATGAGAGTGACAGTAGTTTAAATAAAAAGTCTCAAATAAGGATCATGGGCAAAAGGGCAATAAAAAATACTTCATTTTCGTCACCATTCTTATTATTAATTCTAAACTTATTAAGTGATTACGTGATAATAAAGCTTCTTTCTAATGCCAATTGCGAATTCCTTCATTATACAAAATACTAAGAATACAACCAGCAAAAAGCACAAAATGAATTAGATTACATAAAAAAACTTATCTTCTTTCAAACTAAATATTTGAAAGTAGGTAATAACTAACCTATAAGGCTATAATTGAGGGGAAATTCTCGATCTGATGCCATTCGTGGAAACTTGAAACATTCAACATGTAGCAAACGCTGCACTTGGAACATTCCTTTGGGACATTTATTTTGCAAACAGTGCACTTCCGTTGTCTTCCATCATCTGTTCGCTGCAGAACGTTGCCCTGAATTACTTCTTCAAACGTCGTCCAACACAGGCCGCTTTGATTGCTTACCGACTGATGGGCGACCTGATTTCTTAGGATCTGACAAAGATGATACCTGCATCTATACCCTTACTGTTCTCCTCTTGAATTCCAGCAAGTGCATTTGTCCCTCTGACATGCAAAACAGTATGTTCGCATTTATGGCTGTCATGTCAGCAACGTTCGTGAAAAGTGGAAAATACCATTTCTTTCCACGAACTTTATTCTTGTATTTATTGATGAGCTAGTCCATTTTACCCACATAACCCGTGTACTTGTTTTAATCGGCGATGAATTTGGGTTGTTCTAACGAGACCTGTTCCTTCTGCTTGCTCCGTCTTTCACTTTTTTCAGTCGGCTGGGGGGGATTTTAAAACATCTTGACATCGTTTTCTTTTCATGCAGCAGCAAAAATGTTATTGCTACTATCATAACTGCAGTCAATAAAGCCCCTTTATTGCTTTTTCCCGAAGAATATATGATCCGATGGGGTACTAGCTTTTGCAACTTTGTTCAGGATAACTGATGCTCCATAGTCCACTCAAAGGTGATAAATCTTCTTTCTAGCCTTCATAAGGATCAAAATCGAAGCAATATCCGACAGTTGAACAGCTACCGGATCGGTTTCAAAAACACAGTTTTGAAACCGAACCAAATAGATTTCCCTCTTATGAACTGCTTCAAGAAATGGTGTACATAATATTGAAACATTTGCTCCTCAATGCTCAGATATTTGGAAAAAATACCAAACATCAAGAAGTGTTGGATTATCATTTTAATTAGAGGAGCTATCTTGAATGACTTTTGGCTTGCACTAGTCCTCAATGTTGAATTGTCATTGAAATGAAGGTTTGGCTTCAGTTATAGGTACTTGTTCTGGCTGAGACACTGTCTAACGAATATCTTATCAATATCTTCATTTTTACATCAGTTCATTCTTTCTTGAGGCAGACTGTCATAGCCCGTTAGCAAGAAGTAGCCAGCCAACTCCTTCAAGCCGTCAGACATAAAGAAACCGTGCCGATTGTCTTGAGCAGCGTTAATGACACGTATATAATATACTTTGCTGAACAAAGTGTGATCTTATGTCTTCGTCAAGAGTGTTTCAAAAACTTCCCCTGCAGTTTTTCCTTGACTGCCTTCTTTATGACTTAATTTCTTGCATTTATTGTTGTATCGTTACCTCTCTCTACGCGAAAATCGGCTCGAGTCGTTATCCAGGAACATTCCCATGTTTTTCGCTCTTCGGAGTAGTTCCACATCATAAACAGTTGATGAAATAATTTATATTGTATCACTTCTTCAATTTCCCATGGTAAGTGAATGATGATGCTGCTAAAAATGGCTACTTTATGAAAAATTGTGGGAATATATCAGTAGGTGACTAAATAAATTTTCCTATGCATAACGATATTCACATTGCCCATGATCCCCAAATGGGGACCGCCGTAAAAAAACTTTATAAACAGTAGTATTACTAACAATATAATTGAGACTTAGCTTTAGTATTTTAAGAAGAACATTGACTATTCTACCACTTGCTATGGTATTTTGACTCAGAAATGTTCATAAAGGGGAAAAAGTAAATTTCTAAAATTGATAACTCTGTCACATCACGAATAATTTCTTTCAGAAAAATCGATATGTATGTTTTTACACGAAATGATACAATTTTAAGTGATCTCAATTGATTGTCTACAGTCATTATGTATACTTCATCGAACAAGAACATGTTCTGGTCAATAGTCAAAGCATAATATTAAAAAAACGATCCCCAACTGGGGATCGTGGGCGCTAATGGGCTAAGCAGTAAGCATGTTTTTTCACATTCGGATCTCTGATCAAGCCTTCAGCAATTCAATGAATGTAATAAGGCAAACAAATTCATTGAAAAAACATTCTTTCCACATCAGCAATAATTTTGCATTAATCTGGAACCTTTACAGCCCTAATAAACCAAAGATGTAGAAAATAAAATCATTATATTCAAAGGTGTTAAGATCAGGAAACGTGCGCAGCTGTAAATCAGAGGGCGATAATCAGGGGCGAGTTTATCACAACTTTGTAATCGCGTGATTTTATTAAGCCAGTCAGACTTAGAGCGGCCAGCTTTCGTCTCCACACCAGATTATGTAGTAAACTCTTATCGTTGCCAGTAATTGTGGTTACTCGCATTTCAATGCAAAATGAAGAACTTCGAAAATTATTCCATGAACTGAAAATGCGACTGAGCTTTTCTTGGAATATTTACACTCTGGCACAACAATAAATCACTAAACCCGTCCGATAAATAGAAGATTATGCCACTTTCAATGTCCGCTTTTGTTTCACCAAAGTTTAAAGCTCTATGTATGAATTTCGAAGTAGGTTTAAATATTAAAACAAAGTGATCATTAAACCAGCTGGTAGCACCAGCAGCGAAAAAATAAATGAAGGAAATGCTATGAGGTACAAATTTACAAATTAAAAAATTATTTCTCAAGAAAACAAGTGAAAACTACAAATTGATCGCAGACGGAATCTTTGTATTTCACATGAGTCTTGTGATAAAATTTCCAGCGCGCCACGACCTCGACACACGAAGCCAGTCAATCTTCTAATTAAGACATCGTCTTCTAAGAACTAACTGCTTCGTAAAATGAATAGGACCTTCACTTGAGATAATTTCGTTAACGTCGGAGTGTGCAACGAGGCCTGGAACATTGAATGCGAACCTCCACTTGAATATATAATTAACTACTCAAGATAACATAGAGCCACACGTGTGAGAAATTCCTCATTTCTCGCCGTAAATTTGTTCATAGATTCTAGGTTGCCTTCATTTATTCAAATTTTCTGATTTCATTTATAGAATAAGTAGGTATTCAGAGTCAGCGAACCTGTAGTAGGCCTGCCTCAGAGTCATTGCTAGAGAGAGCAAAGTGCTCGAAATAATTTGGCATATTGAGCACATCCAAGTCGGCGTCGCTGCATTGTTTCAATCGTACTGAGCTTTACGTTTTAAAACACTATTGCGCTTATAACGCACACGTCATCACCAAACATTGTTGCAACTTGTTGGCCCCCAAGTTTAAGTATTTCTAACCTCTTGCTGTAACCTGTTTCTATATTTTTTTAAGTTTTTTCATATAAAAAATTTAATTTTGTTTATTTTTTGCACTATTTAAATCATTCATCCTTCTGTGGAAAGCTCATCCTTAAGGCTCAAACCCTCAAATAATTTCAATAAATTTTTCCTGTAAACCTAAAAATAAATTTTAAATTTTCAAAAGTGTTCGCTGATATAGTGCGGTAACTTAATACAATGCTCGCGAAGTTCACTGCTATCAAATCTTAAGATTAAGTCTATATATACGATATGTGTGCTGAAAGTGAGCTATGTGTGTTATTGATGGTGAGATTGAGTTGTGTGCCATATTCGGCCGGGTCAGGTGTGAAGAGAGTGGCAGTGCTTTTTGTTGCATTGAGTTATAGTTGAATTTATGGCACCCGCGCTTCAACTGCTGCATCAGTTCTCGAGGCCATGAGTAAAAAGACGAAGGTCAGTCATTTTTTGTATCAACAGAACTGAGAGTATTCCTATGCGAAGACGCAAATTGTGATTCTCATTGCACTGTGTGCTGCCTGTGCCTTACTGTTGTCGTTCAAAGTAATAACATAACGTACAAATAAGTGTGTGCAGTTGGTACATGCTTGGGTGGCATCGAAGTACTTATAAATTACTATCCGTTTGGTGGATTTTTCGCGATAACTGAATATTGAACAGTAATAAACGTAGTGTATGTAAGATATTCTGTAGTTATACTACAATACTATTTATACTATACACTACCACTTCTGCAGTTATGCAAGATAAATACGATATATTCATATGCGTGCACCGTGATTATCCCACGGCGATTATCTCCACCGTGATTATTTCCACAGTCATTTTTGTCGCGGTTATGGAAGCAGCTTTCTGCCACCTGCCACCTCCATGCTGGAGGGTACACGCGCTGTCTCTTATACACATCTTCTCGTGTCATTTCTCGCGGGTATCTCGTGTCATTTCACGTGGGTATCTCGTGTCATTTCATGTGGGTATCTCTTGTCATTTCACGCTGGTATCTCGTGTAATTTCACGTNATAATCAGGGGCGAGTTTATCACAACTTTGTAATCGCGTGATTTTATTAAGCCAGTCAGACTTAGAGCGGCCAGCTTTCGTCTCCACACCAGATTATGTAGTAAACTCTTATCGTTGCCAGTAATTGTGGTTACTCGCATTTCAATGCAAAATGAAGAACTTCGAAAATTATTCCATGAACTGAAAATGCGACTGAGCTTTTCTTGGAATATTTACACTCTGGCACAACAATAAATCACTAAACCCGTCCGATAAATAGAAGATTATGCCACTTTCAATGTCCGCTTTTGTTTCACCAAAGTTTAAAGCTCTATGTATGAATTTCGAAGTAGGTTTAAATATTAAAACAAAGTGATCATTAAACCAGCTGGTAGCACCAGCAGCGAAAAAATAAATGAAGGAAATGCTATGAGGTACAAATTTACAAATTAAAAAATTATTTCTCAAGAAAACAAGTGAAAACTACAAATTGATCGCAGACGGAATCTTTGTATTTCACATGAGTCTTGTGATAAAATTTCCAGCGCGCCACGACCTCGACACACGAAGCCAGTCAATCTTCTAATTAAGACATCGTCTTCTAAGAACTAACTGCTTCGTAAAATGAATAGGACCTTCACTTGAGATAATTTCGTTAACGTCGGAGTGTGCAACGAGGCCTGGAACATTGAATGCGAACCTCCACTTGAATATATAATTAACTACTCAAGATAACATAGAGCCACACGTGTGAGAAATTCCTCATTTCTCGCCGTAAATTTGTTCATAGATTCTAGGTTGCCTTCATTTATTCAAATTTTCTGATTTCATTTATAGAATAAGTAGGTATTCAGAGTCAGCGAACCTGTAGTAGGCCTGCCTCAGAGTCATTGCTAGAGAGAGCAAAGTGCTCGAAATAATTTGGCATATTGAGCACATCCAAGTCGGCGTCGCTGCATTGTTTCAATCGTACTGAGCTTTACGTTTTAAAACACTATTGCGCTTATAACGCACACGTCATCACCAAACATTGTTGCAACTTGTTGGCCCCCAAGTTTAAGTATTTCTAACCTCTTGCTGTAACCTGTTTCTATATTTTTTTAAGTTTTTTCATATAAAAAATTTAATTTTGTTTATTTTTTGCACTATTTAAATCATTCATCCTTCTGTGGAAAGCTCATCCTTAAGGCTCAAACCCTCAAATAATTTCAATAAATTTTTCCTGTAAACCTAAAAATAAATTTTAAATTTTCAAAAGTGTTCGCTGATATAGTGCGGTAACTTAATACAATGCTCGCGAAGTTCACTGCTATCAAATCTTAAGATTAAGTCTATATATACGATATGTGTGCTGAAAGTGAGCTATGTGTGTTATTGATGGTGAGATTGAGTTGTGTGCCATATTCGGCCGGGTCAGGTGTGAAGAGAGTGGCAGTGCTTTTTGTTGCATTGAGTTATAGTTGAATTTATGGCACCCGCGCTTCAACTGCTGCATCAGATCTCATGGTTAATATAGAACTTAGTCATTTTTGTGTCTTCGGAACTGAGAGTATTCTTATCCAAAGACGCAAATACTGAAGCCCATTCCAGGTTATCTATATGTATACATACGTATATTGTTTATATATTGCCTCACACGGCCCTCCCATCTTCGCAGGTCCAACTCAAGCCTCACACATCCCTCTCATGCCTCACACTCCTCCTCTCAGACGTACGGGTGCCAACCTACACAACCTGCTGGAGTGGAACAGCGCCGTGCACTTCCGCTGCCTCGACGACGACGGCCTCAACGACTTCGCAAAGTCAGTCTCACTGCCGCCACAGTGCTCTCAACCTCTTCTGCTTTCTTTTATATTAAATTAACTATTTCATATAAGAAAACAGTTTTGCATCGTTCATGCAAGCAAATATTATCCGATAACACTTAACTTGTCGAATAAAAATGTTCGTTTTCACCTAGTTTTTGGTGATAAATGTGTGCAACAAGGAGGTTGATCATATGATGCCGGGTATACTGATCAGTAGAGAATAAAAAGTATAACCCTGTGATGTTTCTATTGCTTCAAGTTCCAACGGACTGATTTATTTTTATTTTTTTAAAAGGCCTCCCACACTCACCATTCCAACAAAAAGGGAATTAATTTTATTAATTAAAAACGGAATGGTTTCATGTCAATGATCAGGGCCCCGACCTTAACGCCTCTGATGGTGGCCTACACCGACTCCGAGGGTCACTGAGCTGTGACGCGAGCGAGGAGCGGGCCCACGTCGAACTTTTCTCTGACTGCTGTTAG
>NW_025946503.1:46862-67117 GCF_000764305.2 Hyalella azteca
TCGGCCAGCCTGCTGGCCACTCGCCTTCCGAGCTCTTGATTTCCGTTTCCCGACTCCCGCCTCACTCTTTCTTCCGGAGCCACCAGATGGTCAGATTCAATAAATGCTCGAATCTGCCTCTTGACTACTGTGGTTGGTGAGTGAGACGAACCGCTGCTCTCCGGCTGCCGCAGCGTGATCCACCCAAATGACAGCAATCTACCCCACGCTAATGGAGTACTGTCTTCACTTAACGCCGCCTCCAGCAGTTTCTGCAGAGCATCTGCTGCGCAGACCACAGCTCCCCGGATTTATTATATTTAACTTCTGATTTATTGATTCATTGACGGTAACTTCCAATGGGTGTTTGGATTATTATGATTTGTCCAGGTTCCAAGTTTATTAAGGGGACCTACCTCCCTAAAAATCGGAAATTTTGGCTTTTCCGTTTTCTTGACTCATTTTGTAGCTGCTGAAAAAGCGCGTCTAACGCAGTTTACCGCATGTCTGTGCGTGCTATAGTTTTTGCGTAAGACAATTTTAAAAATATATAAAATGAACATTTTTTAACAATATGTAAAAAGATTTATTTTAATTAAATCTGTATATATAGATCATTACTTTCGTTAATTACTAAGTGTTTGCACTCGTTTGAAAGCTACAAACGAGACGCGTTCAACAAAGCTACAACCATAGATGTACATGCAATATTTTTTTCGTGTAATACAGTCTTAAACTTTTATAAAATTAACATTTTATAACATAATTCACTAATAAATGGTATTTATATGTCATTATTTAGGTTAATTGCAAAGTGTTTGCACTCGTTTGAAAGCTACAAACAAGACGCGTTCAACAAAGCTATTACCATTGATGTACGTGCAATAGTTTTTGCTTAATGCAGTTGTAAGTTATGTAAAATGAATATATCATATATATATTTATATATAAAAAGTCCAATTTATAGCTTACTATATTATTCACGTTAAATTTGACATAAATAGGTCTAAAGACGCTTGCTGGTACCCTGAATGCAAATAATTGGCAATGGAAAAGCTTGGGCTACAATATCAGGACTTTTTTGGGCATATTCTTCTGTTTTCAATGAATTTTACTTTATTTGGCTCCCCTGAACAATTTAAATTTTCGTTTTGTGTCTTTTTGAAAACCTATCTCCTCCTACAGTTTTCAAGCTACAGCAATGAGAGTCATATCATTCGATTCGTAAAGACCATACCTATCGACTCTAGAAGCCTTTTTTTTAATTTGTGCATGGTTCGTCTTATATATGGGGGAGAAGGAGGGGATGGCTGGGAAAAAGTGGGAAATTGGGAAAAACGCGCATAAAAAACTATGGAGAAAATGAAAAAAGGCTTCTAGAGTCGATAGGTATGGTCTTTACGAATCGAATGATACGTGTCTCGATGTTGTAGGACGATATTTGTAGGAGGAGACAGATTTTCTAAAGTACCCGTTTTTGGCCGTTTTCTATGAATTTCACGTTTCTATCAATTTTTTCGAAAAATACATACGAGCAAAATGTTATTTTTTTTTACATTTTACGTCTGTATGTGAAGTTTCACGATGATCGGATAATAACTGTAGAAGTTTTTACGGAGGGAGGTAGGTCCCCATAAGTAGAACAGCAGACAGAGGATGGAAGTTCTACAAATAAACACACATTTCATTAAATTAATTAAACACTAATAACTAGACAAGTACAACAATATTCTAAACATTCTCACAGTTATTCTATTACAAATTAGAGAACCTAGACCAGTGGTTCCCAAACTTTTTCAGGCTGGCGCCCCTTAGGCTCCCTAGTGAATTCCCAGCGCCCCCCTCAGACATACACATACGCTTCTTACTTGAAATTTAGTACACTGCAATTGTAAAAGATAAAGGTTAAACACAAATGTTTATTTCACAAATAGAACCCCATTTATTAAACCAATATGTTTTTCAGCTGGTTTGACTGTTTCAGCACTAGAAACCTAGGACGTCGCGGGCGAATTTACGGCCAGACTCGTGGCCGGTCTCACGATCAATCTCCAAATTCAATTAACAAGTAATATCTCCCAAACTTATGAGCGCAGCTTTATGAAACTTGGAACACGTATTCATCAGAACCTAACGGCTTGTAAATATTTTTAAATTTCACATACATTCGTGAGTAACGCGTATATTGCGAAACAGGCCGAAATTCGCAGTGATCAAAGAATTTCTTCCAAACTATTTGAAGCTTCCAAACAGATTTGAACTAAATTTTGAATATACATTCCTAACTACCAAACGGTGATTTCTTAGCTTATAAAATTTTTTCGATTTTACCTTTGCTTGCGAGTTTTTTTCATTGCGCCGTCATTCTTGATTTCACACTTCCTTATATTCGGCCCGTATCGCCGAGTAATTTGTCACTTAAATTCGCGGCGATCAAGAAATTTATTCACACTATAGAACAGATTTTAACGAAACTTTGTATATAAATACCGAACCTCTCAACGAAGATGTTTAGCTCGTGACAATTTTTCTATTTTGCTTTCGTTCGCGAGTTATACAGATATTGGAGGAACGACCGGCTTTTCTACCGACCAGTTTAACCAAGAGCCGTATTCGTATGCCGTATAACTCGCAAACGAAGGCAAAATGAAAAAATTGTAAAATCACCGTTGATGAGGTTAGGTATTTAAATACTGTTTCGTTCAAATCTGTTCAGTAGTTTGGAAAAAATTTCTTTAATTTTTTTAATTTTAAAATTAACTGCGAATTTAAGCACGTATTGATGTTCAAATCACGAATGAAAGTGAAAAAAAACTCGCGAACGAAGGCGCAATCGAAAAAATTTTCACGAGCTAAACATTACCGTTCGGTAGTTAGGACTGTAAATTCTAAATTTCGTTCGAATCTGTTCAGTAGTTTGGAAGAAATCACTGTGAATTTCGGCCCGTATTGCCATATAACTATGGCAAAAACAAACGATGACAAAATTCGAACAATTTTTACGAGCAAAACATTATCGTTAGTCCTAATGAATGCGTGTACCAAGTTTCATCGAGTTAAGTTCATTAGTTTGAGAGATATTCCTTGATCATTGAATTTGGAAATTGGCCTTGAGACCGGCCGCGAGTCCGGCCGTTAATTAGTCTGAGACGTAAACCCAGGAAAGGTTAAAAAAAACATATCTGGGTGAAAAAAACTATCGCTGGGAGTCATGTGCTGCACGTGTTGCGTACAAATCGCCAAATAAACGTTCGAACTTCTGACATTGACTTCGGACTACCGCCCCCTTATCGCCCCCCTAACGCCATTTTCTTCCCCCAAAATCTTTCCACCGCCCCTAGTGGGGCGATATCGCCCACTTTGGGAACCACTGACCTAGACGCTTACCAAGAGCAAGAAAACAAAAGAATACATCAAACTCATAACAGAATACATCAAACTCATGACAGAATACATCAAACTCATGACAGAGTACATCAAAATTCTAACATAATACATCAAACTCATTACAGAATACATCTTACTCATAACTGAATACATCAAATTTTTGTTACTGCCGGTTAAAACATCAACCATATCGACAAAGTTTTTCTAATTTTAGCAAAGTGAAATGCGAGCAAAATGCTTAGTGCAATGTTTTTTGGTTATTTGGATGTTTAAACCCTGTACAAACACGATAAATTAGGATAAAAATACAGTATGTATATGTCAATAATTGTATATAAATCTATGTCTACTCAGAGTTTATAATCAACAGGATACTTACATTTTCGTGGCAAAGTGAGATTTCCATTCCCATTGTAGTGTAAGTCTCTTATTATTTTGGCCAGTAAAATTAACTGATTTGATTTTCTTGGAGGTACTATGGAAGAAGGCCTTGAGTGTCAACGCCGTTTACTCCCATCAGACTACTCAAAAGTGCTAAAATGGGAGGAAATATGGGAGATCATTGAGAAGGATGACGACCAGGGACTTTTGCAGCTGGAGTTCTTTGCTAGAAGAGTGCAGCAGCTGGAGCAGGAGACCCAGAACCAGGAGACCCCGGAGCTGGTGAAGCTTCTATGTCCAATAGACTCCAAACCCCTCCAGACGGCGCTCCATAAGGCTATTGAGAAACCCGCCCCAAAGTGCCTGAAGGTCCTGCTGGGCCTCAGCCTTGGCCCGGACGTCGTGGACTTGCCAGACGTCGACGGCAACACGCCCCTCCACTATGCCGTGAAGGAACTCAATAGTGATGCCATCACTAATCTTATTGATGCTAAGGCTAATGTGAACCTACGCAATGATGAAGGAGATTCCCCCCTCCATCTGCTGGCGTATGCGGCGGCTACTGCTCCGAGTGGCGAGAACTTCGAGAAATGTGCTGATGCTTTGCTCAAGTGTCCGAGTTTGGACATAGAAGCATTGAATAACAGTAAGTTCACTCCCTTGCAAGCCGTGGCAAGTAAAATGACCAGTAACTCAGGTTCATTGGTAACGTTTTACCAGATGTTGGTGCAGAAAGGAGCGAACATCGACAGCTGCACGCGAATAAATTTAAATGAGCATAGCGTTAATACTATTCACACTGAGTCCACACCTTTGCAACAGCCCCAAACAGCAACAGCAAAACTCCTCAACCAACTTATACGAAGCACCGCTGATATGTCCCTACTTGAAAGTATCGCTGATGTTTTTATGGGGGTGAGTGACGCTCAGAAAGCTGCGGCGGCCAACTGCCACATCGGGTCGAAGAAAATCCTGTACTACATGGTGGACCTCTGCAGCGAGACTGGGGTGAAATCGATCCTCCAGGCTGGGGCCGACCCTTGGTTCAGCGACAGGAACGGCGAGCTTGCCCTCCACAGAGCACTGACTCGTGGGCACGTGGCAATCGTGAACCTCCTCATTAATGAGATGAAGAAGAATAATAATAGTAAGCGCATTGACCTGCGGCAAAAAAGTTTCTCCCTGCTACAAAATGTGCTGGAATATAACGAAGCTCTTGTTAATGAATCTTGTGACCCGAAGAAATGCCTGCAGCGCTTGTTTGAAAACGACATTTTAATAGATGTTAATCAAAAGGAAAAAGGGGCAGTCCTTAATCAAGAGGTAGAAGAGTCATTCATTAATCAAACGGCTCTCCACATTGCCGGTGCAGTGAAAAATCAAGACGCCATGGCTATTCTTCTTGAACATGGGGCGTACCTCGGCGAGCATCGAACGATCGGCAAGAAAGACTATGGAACGGTTCTCAAATCTTTAATTGCCAAGACACTCGAGAAAACCATGGATAACTGCATCAAAGTTCGGTCCATTGAGCAAACCAACGATCACGATCACGATTACACTTTAGAGATGAACTACCATTTCCTGATGAAGCCGTCATCCACCAAGTCCACTGAATTTCAGCAGATTGCGAACGAAGTATCGCCGCTTAACGACGTCAGTCAAAGCCAAGAACAGCACAACTCCATCAACTCTACACCCAGCGAGCCCACTGATATCCAGCAGCTTGATAACGAAGTATCGTTGCTATACGACGTCTGTCAAAGCCAAGAACATCGCAACTCCATCAAACATCCACTTATACAAATTTTTCTGTACGCCAAGTGGAAGAAAATGTTCCCAATTTACATTGTATATTTAGTTCTTTACACATTGTTTGTGATACTCCTTACTGTATTTATGTGCAAGCTGAAGAAATTGCGAGTGCTTGAAAACTTGGCCTCGACAAGCAACTCCAGTGAAACCCAGCAACTGGAGGAAGACATCCTGCGGCACCGAAATACTCTCACCGCCCCCATGGCTTTTGTACTCATAATCACAATCTAGCTGACGGCTAAGGAACTTTTCCAGATCGCCTACACGCATAAAAGTTACTTCCGATGCATCGAGAACTACTTGAAGTGGTTCCTGATCATCGCAGTTCTGGTGGCTTGCTTGGTACCTCTGTCTCTGTCAGCTACTAGACACCTCGCGGCTTGGACGATAATCGCCGCAGGGTGAGCGTCATTAATTCACTTTGAGTTTTGCGTTCACGTTGCTGTTATTTAAATTTAAGTAAAATTTCTGCACTCTATGCTGGTAAATGCCGATATCGAACACTGACGATGCCAATGGCTAGGTTACTCACTACATGAATTCTCAGCAACCAATGAGGCAAGAGCCATCTCACCATCAATTATTTGAGTCTTTACTTAAAAGGCATAACTATTTCTCTACATATATAATAATAGTGGTTGAAAACGTATCTAGAGGCCTGATAGCGAAGTTACTGTCTGAAGACCAAGAGTACGTTTAACTCGTGGTCTACACATCAATTAACAGCCGTCAATGCTGTTCGTATTTACTGGCTGATAACGAAGGTTATGGTCGGTGAACAAAGGATTAAGCGTGTGTGACAGGTTAGTCATTCATAAATCGTGGTAACAAGCTGGTCGCTAGATGACCAGGTATCGAGCGTGAGTAAATAGTTAGTCGTTCCATCAACAGGCATGAAGTATCGGCAACTATATATACTTATTCGCTCGATAAACAGGTATCAATTTCGAAAACCGGTATCAAGTTTGCATAACAGGTCTTCATTTGCTGGCTGAGCAAAATAAAGGGAGAAACTATCGACGATGCACATCCTCCTCATTCGGGCCGTAAGAGTTCTTGCCGAGTAATGCTGTGTCCCGGTCTTCAATAGCGACTTGAGAATTTTAGCGTCTACGATTCCCGCCTTCCTGAAATTTGAACTTTAGAATGCCTTTAAATTACAAAACATAGGCCTAGTTTGAATTCCGCGTTCAGTAGTAATCCTCTTTAAATTTTTCAATATTGATCTGTCTGCTTGTGGTTATTATAAAATCGATTGGACTTTCATTGTCAATATTATTTGAGGTTTTAATCTTTGCATAGAGTGCCCAGACATTGAGTCTGTAGCATTCTAGATGTATCGAACTGATAATGAAGCTTGACTTCGTAACGTTTTCTTCTCCAAATTTTGTACAATTTTTTAGTTTAAATTCCAGCTCTCGGTTTGTGCTGGAGCTAGGCCCCGTGCCACCGTTCGTCATCTACATAACGATGCTGCGCCGCGTGTCCTGGAACATCCTGAAATTCGTGTGCTTTCTCTTCGGCTTCCTAATAATTGCTTTCAGCATCAGCTTCAGCATCATTCTGCAGCCTGACGATGATGCCCAGGTGGGTCATGTAGCTTCCCGATCACAAAAATGAACAGGCTATTACTCTTACTCAGCTTCTGCACTCGATCATTGAAATAAGTAAGACCTCATCCTAATAACTACGCAGTTTTTGCTCTATTGTGGGTCATCCTAGCTCAGTTTGGGCAGGCAAAAGTTCGCATCAGTACTACGTCCGCTGTTTGCTCGTGCTGTGTGTAACAAGCTGCGTCACTATTTGGACATATTTCTTTTTCTGAAAGTATAGTGTAGAAAATCTTGTTTTTGTCTACAGATCTCAAACAATTACTGAACTCTTCGGAGTAGAGACAAAAAATTGCTGTCTAAGCATTCAATCCTTGGTATAAAAATTGGTTCATTTCTATCTAAATATTCACTAGTGATCGACATGGACCGGCAAACATGTAGGCGTGTGTAGTTGTGTAACATGTAGTGTTCGTATAGGAAGTCAATCTGTAAGTAACTATGCAAAAGTAATGCAAAACACACGTCCTTCATTAATGTTCGTCCAACAGAGCGGGGACTTTGAGGCCTTTTGGACGACGCTGCCGGTCACCATCGTCATGTCGACTGGCGAACTCAATTATGCGGCCATCAGCGAGGAGCTGAGGAAGGCAGGCACGGCCTACGCCACGTCATCCGTCCTCATCTTCCTGGTGTTTCTCTTCCTCTTCGTTCTCGTACTAACGAACGTCATGACGGGTCTCGCGGTCACTGATGCTACGGTTCGTACGTCACAACAGAGGAAAAATAAGTGGTGTTAAAAATAAGAACATGTCAAGTGTTGGCAAAGAATAATAATATTAGGAATACTCTTAAAAAAATAAATTTGCTTTGTTAAAAAACTTTACAAAAAGTTTTCATCAATTAAATTAATCTGACAAAGCGTTTGATATTCAATGAATGTTACTGAAAATGAACTGAAATTTTGAAATTATATTTTATTTTGTTTGAAGATTATGTCCAGTTACATTCAATCAAACTTTTTTTGGTTGCCACGAATTATCAATAACTATTCCCAATAACGGTCAATTATAGTAAAACATAAGCGCGCAACACAGTGCAATACAGAAGTCAATGTGTATTGTCGTATTAATGAAGAAAATATTCATTTAAAAAAAGAGAAGATGCGTGCAAATGTCATTTTCCTGCTACTATTGCCCCCACTGACGGACAATTATTGTTTTCCCGCAGAAAATCGTGGAAGACGTGGAGCTCTACTTCTTGCGACTCAAGTTCATGTACCTCAACGAGCAGCTGTTCATCAAGGTGAGACTGTAGCTCGTGTACCTCAACGAGCAGCTGTTCATCAAGGTGAGACTGCAGCTCATGTACCTCAACGAGCAGNTTATC
This sequence comes from Hyalella azteca, assembly GCF_000764305.2. Classification (NCBI taxonomy): domain Eukaryota; kingdom Metazoa; phylum Arthropoda; class Malacostraca; order Amphipoda; family Hyalellidae; genus Hyalella; species Hyalella azteca. The sequence continues at coordinate 55,364 of NW_025946503.1, forward strand.
GTTGTAAAACTGTGCAGCACAAGCCATTTTATTTTAATGATTCTATAGAAGCTCATTGTGGTTCTTTAGAAATTTTCAGCGGGCTCGTGCTGATGTGTCGCAGCACTCGTATATTCAGCAGTTCCGTGAGTTATGATTCTATCTATAGATTGTACAGGGCTTTGAAAAATGTCATTGCTGGAGCTAAGTTCTTAAGTTGAAGATATTATACATATAAGTTTTAGAGCATAGTTGACAGCTTATAAGGTAAATTTTGGACTCGCTGGTATGTTCAGCCTAATTTTTACTGTGTAATTAAAAAAATATACTCATTTTACTTGGATATTTTGGATCTCATGCTCAAAGGAAAATGTGAGTCGCTCAAACCCAAACGATGTAATTGGGATAAAGTCGATTACATTGATTATTGTCGATTATACTGATTATAGTCGATTATAGTGTTCTTTGTCGATTAAATTGTTATTAACTCATCGTAGTTTGATTACCCTTTATTATAGTCAATTAACTAAAGTGCGGCTTGCGTAATGTGAAGTCCTTGAAAATATAGAGAAATATTCTCTGCTGGATACGAGATTTTCTAGTAGGCAGATGAAAACGTGTCAATATTAATGAAACAGCTTCAGACTGGGCATCAGTGCACAGTGGCGTGACACAAGGAAGCGTTCTTGGGCCTGTTTTGTTCGTTGCTTTTATAAACGATCTGCCAGAAGCAGTGTCAAGCGTGTGCTCTGTGTATGCCTATGGCACAAAAGTTTATAATACAATTGAGGATGCGTCGAATAAATTGCAAAGGCAAGATGATCTTGACAGTTTAGTTAACTGGGCTGATACGTGCACATGGCAGCTGCGTTTTAATGCTGACAAGTGCAAAGTACTTCACCTCGGGAAGAACAATGAACAGCAAGATTGCAGTATGAGAAGACATGGTTGCAACGAGAGAGTAATGATTGAAAAGTCTAGCGTAGAAGAAGATTTGGGAGTTTATGTCGACAAGGAGCAGAAATTTTCTAAGCATATTGAAACGCAAGCTAATAAATCCAATAAACTTCTTGGACAGATCAGACGCTCCTAGAGAAGTCAAAGAATAGGCTCTTAGACGCTCTCTGATCAGACGCTTAGTTCTTAAATGCAGAAGAAGTCCCTATCGATTTGAGCTTAAAGCCTTAAACTAAGGGCTCTATGTCCGCTTTACGCACTGGTTGTATCAGCAAAATATGCCCCCAATTAGAATTCGGTCGATTCCCTTACAAACTTGGGGCGAGTGTGGGGCACATATTTGGCACCTGATACCTTCGTAACGGTCACGGCCGAATCTGAAAAGTGCGTTAAAAAATGTCCCCTTCCTTACCCTCCTTATACTGAGGGAAGGCAAGGGGTATTTCATTGCATAGATTGCCTTTTACACTAATTGACCGATTCTACAACTAAATTCTTCCTCGTTCACCAGTACAAAATATTTTTCTCTGATCCGTGTATAACAAACATCCACCTCATACGTCAGTGCACAATATTGTCGTATAATAACCCCATCTCAAGCATTCTTTCATATTACACCAGTACCATATATTCTCTTACATTCACCATTAATAAGCATTATACCATGTATACACATGGTATACACAAACATTTTTCCCGCAGTTATCAGTCCTCAATGTTTTCCCACAACATCCATCTAACAACAGCCACGTGACAAGGGACAATTTTAATGCATGAACATTATTTCACATTCCGTCATGCGTTTGATGTATTCTGTTATGAATTTGATGTATTCTGTTATGAATTTGATGTATTCTGTTATGAATTTGATGTATTCTGTTATGAGTTTGATGTATTCTGCCATTAGTTTGATGTATTCTGTCATTAGTTTGATGTATTCTGTCATTAGTTTGATGTATTCTGTCATTAGTTTGATGTATTCTGTCATTAGTTTGATGTATTCTGTCATTAGTTTGATGTATTCTGTCATTAGTTTGATGTATTCTGTCATTAGTTTGATGTATTCTGTCATTAGTTTGATGTATTCTGTCATTAGTTTGATGTATTCTGTCATTAGTTTGATGTATTCTGTCATTAGTTTGATGTATTCTGTCATTAGTTTGATGTATTCTGTCATTAGTTTGATGTATTCTGTCATTAGTTTGATGTATTCTGTCATTAGTTTGATGTATTCTGTCATTAGTTTGATGTATTCTGTCATTAGTTTGATGTATTCTGTCATTAGTTTGATGTATTCTGTCATTAGTTTGATGTATTCTGTCATTAGTTTGATGTATTCTGTCATTAGTTTGATGTATTCTGTCATTAGTTTGATGTATTCTGTCATTAGTTTGATGTATTCTGTCATTAGTTTGATGTATTCTGTCATTAGTTTGATGTATTCTGTCATTAGTTTGATGTATTCTGTCATTAGTTTGATGTATTCTGTCATTAGTTTGATGTATTCTGTCATTAGTTTGATGTATTCTGTCATTAGTTTGATGTATTCTGTCATTAGTTTGATGTATTCTGTCATTAGTTTGATGTATTCTGTCATTAGTTTGATGTATTCTGTCATTAGTTTGATGTATTCTGTCATTAGTTTGATGTATTCTGTCATTAGTTTGATGTATTCTGTCATTAGTTTGATGTATTCTGTCATTAGTTTGATGTATTCTGTCATTAGTTNATCTGTCTCTTATACACATCTAGATGTGTATAAGAGACAGGTATTATTGAGAGATTTTATCAATCGTTATAGGGAATGCACAAGCATGTTTCCTGCTTCCACTGTGAACAACCTCTCGCGCTTGTTTCAGGCGCCAGCCTCAGCAGGTAACCAGCACGCTGGCAACCTGCTTCCTCTGTGAACCTCTCGCGCTTGTTTCAGGCGCCAGCCTCAGCAGGTAACCAGCACGCTGGCAACCTGCTTTCACTGTGTACGTACCCTTAGGTCCTGACGTGTATTATTAAATTACGGTATGTGAATTTATTTGAATCGATGTATATATTATATTTGTGTTCATTACTTTGTTTACTAGTTAGAAGTTTAATTATTGTTCATTTTACTCTTATAGGAAAGCATCAAACCAGATTCTCAAACTCGAGACTTAGTCATCTTCTCATCTGGCCAGCACATGAATGTGTATTTTACAAAGGATTGTACATGCTAAAACGGATTGTGCAATAAAGCAATTTTAATAAAGACTATCAGTGAAAATGACCCTATACGATCATGTAGGCTGAGTTGGTGTGTCGATGACCCCAACAATGCGTTTGATGTATTCTGTTATGAGCTTGAAGAGTTCTACCCCAACCCGTCGTACTTAACACATACCGCGAGATCTATCGCTACAGTTCCCAAACTTGTTTATCGTATTATTCCTGTATACATGGTAAGTAGCGTAGACCGCTGGTGCATCATTTGGGGTGTTAATCGAGTTTCTTTAAATATTCGAAAATAAAGTCATTCATTTGAGGGAGTCAACTTTGTGAAATATAGAACCTGCTAAGATAATGATAGCTTTACGGTCTACTTACAATTTACTATAAGAGATGATAACGGGCAATGCCATTGTAAAGTTCGATTCACTGTATTGCCATCGATTCACTGCAAATGCCAGTCGTCGAACGTGACATTTAAAAGCGACTCATCTTGAGCGCCTTTAGAGGCACTTCAGTGTTCTGTAATAACTATGACTCGACTCGCCATGTTGAGCGCCTTTATTTTAAATATGAGTATATAAGTATATTTTAAATATATGTTTTCCAAATGGTATGTTATGCCAACCTCGAGGAAAATATACTTTCTTCTCTATATGTACCTCCATTACTCTTTTATTTCGCCTCAAAACTGCTCAATCGGTTCGATCTGCCTCACCCTGCACTTTATTTTAATATAAAAAGAATGCAGAAGAGGATGGGAGCACTAGGCGGCAGAGAGACTGACTATGCGAAGTCGTCGAGGCCGTCGGCGTCGACGTGGCGGAAGTGCACAGCGCTGGGCCACTCCAGCAGGTTCTGCGTGCAGGTTGGCACCCATGGTTGAACTATATAAGGTTGACCCACGAGGATTTCCGTCCTTCAGTTCTGCTTTCTAGTTACATCACTGACATCGAGAAATGTAAACAATCCAGTCATTCCCATGACGGATTGGTTGGCTGGTTTGATCGCATTTCGGTGATTGGTTAATGCCCGTGACGTCACTGAGATCAGTGACGTCACAGGCGAACCACAAACTACATTAGCAAAAATGGGCTTCTGATGGGTCAATTTTATACTAGTTCAACCATTGCTGATACCCGTCTGAAAAGAGGAGGGGTTGTGAGAAGAGCGTGAGGCATGAGAGGGATGTTTGAGGCATGAGAGGGATGTGTGAGGCTTGAGAGGGTCCTGCAAGGATGGGAGGGCCGTGTGAGGCAATATATAAATAATATACGTATGAATATGAAGATACAATGCAATGAAAATACCAATTTGCGTCTTCAGATAGAATACATCCAGTTCTGTAAATACAAAAATGACTAACTTCTGTATCGACCATGAGAACCGATGCAGCAGCTGATGCACGAATGCAGGTCAGCGGATTGTATGCAGGGAGGATCTAGTGCGCTTGCTTTAAATACCAGGACGTCTGTAATGCCGGTGCCCGCAACACAAGAAAATCTAGGCAGAGATTACCTCAGTGTCACATATCACTGTCTAAATCTTATCATGAATGGACAGAACTGCCATAGTCCACACATGAGATAGGTCACTTGTATGCGGTAAAGGGAGCGTCTGAGTCAAAAATGTTGTTATTTACTGGCGGATTTTTGTGAAACATTGTACACAAAAGAGGACAAGATGAAAATTTTGCTCATGTGTAATCATTGAACAATGAAAGAAAGCGTGAAATGCATAGAAAACGGCAAAAATGAGGGTCCTCAATTAAAATTAGAAAAATGAGGGTCTCCTTCAATTTACGCAGATAAACATCGAGAGACATATCATTAGATTTGTAAAGAGAATGTCTATCGATTGTAGAAGCCCTTTTTATTTTTAATTTTATTTTTCATGAACCTTTCTCCATTTCCCCCTCCCTGCTAGTTTTTCAATACATAATCCAAACCATGTACAAATCAGAAACAAAAGAGCATCTAGAGTCGCTAGATAGAGTCCTTATGAATCGAATGTCACGTCTCTCAATGCTGTAGCTTGAAAATCATTGGAGAAGATAAATTTTTATGATGGCGTATTTTAGAAACTTTAATTATCCAGGGGAGCCAAATGAGTAAAATTGATTGAAAAAAAGAAAATGACAAAAAAATTGCTTGATACTGTAGCCCCCTCTTTCCCATTTCCAATTACTCGTAGGTTGGTACCATCGCGTGTCCATGGACTTATTCGTATCCAGTTTTACGCAAATAATAACCTTATGTGTGATTTTTCTACTATATATATATATATATATAAAATGGTCATTTTATAAAAGTTCAAAACGGCCTCGGTAAAAATTATTGCATCCAAATCCATTTTATTTGCTTTGTTAATCGCGCCTGGTTTGCAGCTTCAAAATGAGTCCAAGCACATCACAATTAACGTGAATAATGATCTATAAATTTAGTTTCATAAAGTAATCATTGGACATTTGGTAAAAAATGTTCGTTTTATTTTGAAACTGCTGTACGCATAAACTAGAGCAAACACATACATGCATTTGTAGGTTCCACTATAAAAATTCCATTCATTTTCTTTTTGCAGTATTTAAAATTTAATTAGGAAGTACCCCTATCATAAATTTTAGCCGGCCAACGCAATTGAGAAAAACTAAATCACGGAATTTGTCCGGAAAAAATTAACGTCTGGCAACCCTGTTTAACAGTAAAAAAATGAAATAATAGCACAAGATGAAGCAATCGTAGTCAACGTGTTAAATGACATGGTCAACTCGGCTTCAATTGAGCACAGCATTGAACGTTGCTTCGAGCGGCTGTTACTTCCCAGACCCCAGTCCTGTTTTTTCTCCTCGAATAACATAACTTCAGTAGAATTTGAGTCAAACATAAACACTTGAAAAATTTATAATACAGTTAAAAACAGAACCACAAAGATTTCGTTTCAGTACACCAGGCGGAGTGAAATTCCGTGCTCCTGGAGTCATGCATCATGCTCGGTGGATGGCAAAAGCCATCTATTCGATCAAGGTGTGGTTGTTCCGGGAATAATTGAAGTTGACTCTAAGGGAAAGCCGAGAGGTCTCGCATCAGTGGCCATCTTCACGGCACTGGTATACGCGCGAGCTTGGACGGACGCACCATTCGCTGCCGTCGCCCACAGGATCGACCTGGCGCTGTTGAAGGCGCATGATGCTTTCGAGCACATTGATCCTGCCCTTGCCAAAGCTGCAAGGAACAACATGGAAGGACCCTTATGGCACCTGCTCGATGAGTCGATCTCCCTCTCCCTCTTCGATGACAAGGAGCTTGGAGATCAAGAAGAAGATCGCGACGGCCATCCAGTAGAGAGACGATGATGCTGATGCGGAGCCCTCGAAGCGCCCTATGTTCTTGTTGAGTGGTGCTGGCGGCCAGCGTCTGGAAATTCTTCATGAAGCTTCGGCTGAAGCAGAATTTTCTGCAGAAGACCCAGCGACGTGGAACGAGAGGGAGGATTTCAAGGAGGCAGCCGAGGTCGTTCGGGAGCTAGCAGTCACCAACGATCACGCTGAGCGCGGGGTTGCCCTGGAGCAAGAGTATAACGGGCTTCTCACAAAGGACGAGGAGCAGCTGCAGTTCCTGATGCAAGCGATTGCGGATCACCGCAAGCACGACCCGGATTCCCGGAAATCTGCCGTAGCGCGAACTGGGCGACAATGAGTGCCTGGCCGGCATGAAACCCCCACCTTGAGCGGCTAATTCCTACATGGAATGGAGAGGGGCCCGTATGGTTGCCATGGCCCATGAGGTAGAACTTAGGGCCCCTCAGGGACCTCTCAATATTTATCGATTCTTTTTAAATTTCTACACATTAATAACTCTCCGTAAAGGAAGCACAGTGAGGTGTAGGAGCATGGAAAAACTATACTGGGATTTTGGCCCACATTGTTGAGGAACACCCTAATGTTCAGACCCATTGAGCGACCACTAAATATTAACCTATTTGAAATATATTTTAGGGATATTATTTAGGCATCTAGATGGACCGTTTTTTTTAGGTAGAAACAAATTAAAAAAACTTTTTAGGACCACCCTCCCTGCCATTTTTATTTTGAGGTTCTGAAGTAAAAAAAATAGTTTCAGAAAAATTAGCACAGAGCAAGTGATTAGAATACAGGTTCAATGGGAAACTCAGTCTTTATCAGTTAACCCAGTAATTATGATGAGTAAAAAACAATGAATAAGAAAATGTATGGGATGAAAAAATTTGTTGTTAAGATTTTTTACCATAATAACGCCAGGAAGTTAAGGGTATAATGATAAAAATTAGTAAAGAAACATAATAAAAAAATTTAATCATCATGCAGGTAATTTTCATAAATTGTTGCCTTCTAGTTTCAGCATTCTGTGTACACCATTTAGCAAAATAAAATGAATAAATATAACAATAATACATGCCAATGTTCACGAATTCATTCTGCATGTTCTCTCTTGATTGTCTCATTGCTACTACCAGCTTTTCAAGTTCATTCTCTTATCATACAAGTCTACACAGAATTTGCATTGAATTAAAATGATTTTTTTTCACTTGAAATTTGTTCCCACTGGCAAAAACAGAAATCATAAAACAAACCTCCACCTATATTAAAAGCTTTGTCAATATTGATGTACAGGTCAACAAGCCACGAGAGTATGCAAATAACATAACAAGGTAAAATCACACTTTGCAAATTGAATCTTAACCGTCATGAATGTTGCATCATGTCACAGCACTATACATTGCATGAATTAAAGCCACGGTAATATACTGGATATTTACCATTATTTTAAATTTTGTAATGAGTTATTTCAGCAAAATTGTTAAGTAAGATTGCTACATTATGGAATAAAATTTTCAAGATTTCTAGAATGAAATTCATGTATCACCCGAGTTCACCGCCACTCATTTGATGTGATAATGTAGAGAGGCCGCACCGAGCACCAGCAAAGAGCAAGCGTCTTCGAGTTTATCTCAGAACGTTTGTTACTTGAAACACAGTTGATCTCCAATGTGATTCGTGTTCGTGAATACCTAGTTAATTAAAAAAATTATTGGAAACATCTCGGTCTACGATCAAAGTTAGGAGCAGTGGTGTAATGTCTTATCAATTATCGTGTGAGAACTGCTTAACAGATGAGTTGAAATGTGCTGTGATGCACCGCTTCTAATAATAATCGCTGTGTCCTCATAGCTGGCCTGCCATTTTTCAACTTGTTCCTCGCCTTGTATTCTAGTTCAAGTAGTTGCGCTGGTCATTTAATTTTCAGTTGTCAAGTCTAGCTAGAATTTTTCTGCTTCTTTTTACCAGCATTGAACTCAATATTAGCATTTGAATCTTGCGATTTGTACGAAATTTCACCTAACTTTCGCTCCAGGATCCACGGTTTCACAAGAATTCTGGCATTTGTCGGCGCTCAAGTTTATCACCCTCTATATTCAAGCTGAATTGCGTAAACGAGCTTTCCTGATGTTCAGGGAATTAATTTATGATTATAGTTTTTACAGTTTTTTCTTATGCCTTAAAAATCGTGAATAGTCTCAAAGCGCACTCATGCTTCAGATTCAGTCTCTCTTAGGCATAATTTTTGTTTAAAATATGAGTGTTAGTATTTACGTGCTATCACTGACCAGGACAAAATTTGAACCTAGACCGGTTCATAATTAGTACCTTCACCTTGTATGTATTGAAACGAAATCATTGTAGTGTTGTTATTAACTGTATTATAAATTTTTCAAGTGTTTATGTTTGACTGAAATTCTACTGAAGTTACGTTATCCGAGGAGAAAGAACAGGGCTTGGGTCTGGGAGGCCTTTTTTGTTCTCGGATTTGGCCAATTTAAGGCAACCTGAATTATGTACCACTACGTCCTGGAGAAATACATTTCGTGGTACGCATATGTACCACTTCGTAGTCAACGTGTTAAGGGAAGCGTCTGGGTCAATAAATAAATAAAATTGCTACTCAATAAAATTGTTACTAAAATTGTTTTTGGGCTCATTTTGTAGCTGCAGAAAAGGCGCGTTTAACGCAGCAAACCGCATGCTCTGGTTTTCGGGTACAGCGGTTTCAAAATAAAATGAAAAATTTTTAACCAAATGTGAAAAGATTACTTTGAAAATTAAATTTATAGATCAGTAATCACGTTAATAGCAAAGTATTTGGACTAATTTTGAAGCTGCAAACCAGGCGCGATCAAAAAAGCAAATAAAATAGATTTGCATGTAATATTTTCTCACGCGAGGCAGTTTTGAAATTGTATAAAATAACCATTTATATAAATAAATCTAAATATAAATAAAAATTTATCCATGATAAGATATAGACAGTGATATACGACACTAAGATAATCTCTGCCTAGATTTTCTTTTTTTTTGCAGGCGCCGGCATTACATCCGTCCAGGTATTTAAGCAAGTGCGCCAGATCCTCCCGGCACAACCCCAAGAAAAACCCAAAGCACCAAAACTCAACCTAGTTATGCGCATTGCGCCTATTTCGTCTTCTACTGTTACTTCCTTTTCTCCTTCATCTTTCTGGCCACTCTGTGCCACCTCTTGTTTTTTCTCCAACTTTTCTAGTGGCACCGCACCACCACCATCCCGGCACACAATCTGCTGGCCTGCACTCGCGCTTCAACTGCTACATCAGTTCTCATGGCCATGTCGTTTAAGACACAGGTTAGTCATTTTTGTGTCTACAGAACTGAAAGTATTCTTATCTGATGATCCAAATTGTGACGCTCGTTGCATTATAGTTATACGTATATATTCATACCGAACAATATGTTTAATACGCACTGGTAAATCGAAAATCAGGATACGCATGGACATTTTTATTTCGTTAACGACGTTTCGATGGCATCAGTAATTCATTTTCAAGTTACAAAACGCATTGAGTTATGAAATTTGGGTCGACATATGTACGAAATCATGTAAATGGGATACTAATCAAAAATGAATCTGGTTAGAAAGAATTGCCAAATCACGAAAATTTTAAGAAGACCAAAAATTAAAGCACCAAAAATTACTCCGAAAACAGTCATAAGGTTCTGACAAATCCAGTAGTTTGAAGGTTGATGGCTGGGGTCCCATCCTTAATGATGAGGGCCTCAGCTATCGCGAGTCGGTTGGCGTCAGGACATCTCATGACGACGCTGGTGCATTCTTCCAGCACCGTACGAGTGATGGTCTCGTTGTGGGCTTCCATCAGGTGGTTCCCTGCTCCACCAGACTGAAGGTAGCACGTGAGACGTCGGCTTAATGTTGTAGTTGTGGGCCCAATGGTGTCCATATTGGGGAGCAGTCTACAACCTTCTCTATTGCAAGAAAATTTACAGACTACATTGGTCTCTTGGAAAACTCTCGTTATTTTGCAGGGGGTTATTGTTCATTAAAAGATTCTGTATTTTCTTGTTTTTGTAATAAATCAGTAGTTTAATTTTATTATTAGTTACGTTCACGATGTTGTTGTGGAAGAAAGATTGAAAGATCCGTTCATCTGTTTTATACCCGCTGGTCATTTGATTCTCGAAGTATATATGGTTGTTACGTTTGCTTTAGTCTCTGGTTCGTGGTTGAGTCTGTTTGAGATTTCTGTGTCCATGGTTCTATTGTCGAACCCATTATTGACCAAGATTCTTTTGCAATTCCTCAGCTACGTATTTAAGTCGTTTCAGATGAGCATGTTTTGAGAGCTTGTTGGATGAGAGCATGTATTGTGCTTCTTTTGTAACGTTTCGGGCGTTCGCTGACGGCGTTCAGGACTGTTCCGACGTCTGTTGGTTTTCGGTATACTTTTGTGACAACCAAATTATTTTTTGCTTGGACGAATAAATCTAAAAATGATAAGGTATGATTTGTCCGAGTTTGCAAGTAAACTTCTATTCAGAATTCAATTCAAAGGCCATTCGTAGATTTCTCAGTTGTTCTTCAACTCGAACGACAACGAAGATATCATCGACATACCTGCAGTACAATGCGGGCTAGATCTCTTCATCGGAGAGTAATCGATTCTCTATTTCGCACATATAGTGCTCAGCAAAAGTAGGACCAAGGGGAATAACCATGGCTACGCCGTTGGTTTGTCGGTAAATTTTATTGTCGAGAGTTCGGTAGGGTGATTCGGAAGTGCAGATTCGTGGGAGATCGAGGAGAATTTTCTTAGGTATTGGTGGAGCCGGCAACGCTGGGTGAGAATATACTTGCTTCGCAATGATTTCTAATGTTTCTTCATTTGGGACGTTAGTGAAGAGGCTGGTGACATCAATTGTGACGCAAGACAACAAGATGGGCGTGCTGTGCGGAAAATCTCCAAAAAATCGTCTCTTGATTTCACAGAGAATTGCTTGGAATATACGGTTTTATTATGGAACCCAGTTCTTTGGCTGCTTTGTTATAGATCGAAGGCGTGACTTAAAAATTAAGTCACGTTGTGCTGGAATAAATCCCAGCATTAGCTTAACTATTAGTTTTAGTTTTAATATTTTTTAGTATCCGCGTACACGGACAGGCTCGTTCCGGGCTATTTAGAAATTTTGGCGGTTAGAGAAGCGTCGATCCCTGTTCCTGGGGAGTATTTCGTCAGCTTTGACCGGTGACAGAC
>NW_025946504.1:0-652 GCF_000764305.2 Hyalella azteca
TTTCGTTGTCAATGTTAACAACAAACAAACAAACAAACAAATAAACAAACAAACAAACAAACAAACGCGAAGCTAAGCTAAGAAAAACGTTTTAACAAACAAACAAACGCGAAGCTAAGCTAAGAAAAACGTGTTAATTTATGAACAATAACCAGGAATGACCTGGTTCTATTTAGTGGCTCGCTGTTTAGAGGCTCATTTAAAAGATATTAGCTTTCGGTTTATCGTGAGCTAACGTTACAAGGCATATTTTTACCCTAAAATATATCATGCAGAAGCCTGATTGGGGCAGAATAAGCCTTAATAATTTACCAACTTGCAAGCTATTCTGTTCCCTTTTTCGACCAGCACAGTTACAGCAATTGTTTTATAGTACGCTTATGTCCTTTTTTAGTGGTAATTCATTGCTACTCTCAAAAAAGATTAGAAGAAGAGAGACTAGTATCTGCGCCAAGACTGTTTTTTGAGCTAAGTAGGCACATTATTGCGTTATTTCTGATTAATCATGATTCACATAAGGTTCCAGAACTGAGAAAGATTTTAGGGAATTGATTACAAAAGCAAAATGACAAAAACCTTTGACGGGGTAAATGTTGTAAATTGAAATAACAGAGGAAACTACGATTCACGCTATCATATCTCTTCTCGTGTG
>NW_025946505.1:0-337 GCF_000764305.2 Hyalella azteca
AAAGGTTCTTAGAAGTTTGGAAGGAGTGGTCTCGCCGCCACCAAGTGGACCAAAGAAAAACGGTTTTTTGAAAAGGTATAAGTAGGATGGTTGCCTGAACACACCAAAAGTTATATGATGAACAAGGTCAAATTCTTGAGGATTTAAGTGCATTTTGACCATTTTAAGGATACTTATTTGCCAAAGTTCGTAATAACAATACACCCCGTAAATTTTTTTAAGGAAAAGCATTGGTTTTGACAAATCATGATACAGAAAACGAACATTGCTAAGTGTCTCATTCAATTCTCGAAATTCTTCAATGTCTTTTTGATTCTTTTTACGGGTTATCACAGTG
>NW_025946506.1:0-566 GCF_000764305.2 Hyalella azteca
TATTTAGTGATTGATGTTTTCACTCAACACTAATTGAACCTTACAAGGTTCCTGAGTTGTGTTGTTTGCTAAAGAAAAATTTACCAAAATGTTTTACTCGTAGTTCAAATATTCACATGAAATCCACTAAATTATAAAATATGTTACTTATTACGAACATTTGCCACCGGAAAAGTTCGGTTGTCCACCCCAGAAAAGTTCGGTCGCCAGCATCACGTGGGCATCCTACAAATACTCGAAGTTTTTCACGGTATATTTTTAATAGAGTTTATCTGATCGCGTCACCACTGATACCAACAACAGTTGCAACAGAATGCACTTTATTAAAGGTTCCGACTGAAGCGTTCGAACGTTGGCGAGTTTGAGATATTTCAGAATCTTATAAACTGTTATTGAACAATTATTTCTTCAGGTTTCTGACGTTCAATAGCTTTAGAATATAAAACCATTGAAATTTCTCAAGATATACAGCTTTATTTGCTATCCTGGTAGCCCAGTCCAGACCCGTTCGCCTTATTTTTTAGGTCTGAATGAGGATGAAATTAATGGTAGACACCTTCATTCTG
>NW_025946507.1:0-986 GCF_000764305.2 Hyalella azteca
CCACCGCAGGGCAGCCGCAGTAGGAGAGCCGGACTGAGCAAGAAAATTACAACCAAATTGGATGGCATTTACCCGCAAGAGAGCATTAAATATTTGTATGGAAAAGGCATGTATATGTCAAACAAACACTGCATTGAAGTGAGATAATTTCTCACCAGTGTTTGCTCATTCAGTCGCTACTCCAAGTAATTTTTATTCGATATAATTTTATTCGATCGGTAATTTTATTATCAAAATTATTATTGGGCCATAAGGCGCTTGGATACAGAGAAAAAAGTGGCTGTGGTGGATGGTACAGGTCTTGCTATACAATGGAATTAACCTAGGTTCTATAAGTCGACGATGGTTTAGAATGGTTTATTTACAAATGACAAAGTATTGGCAAGCATATGAATGACAACACACATATTGAATTAGTTTAATATGTGATATGCACGCTTGCTAGTGATTGACTGACGGAGATGAGAAGAATGGATTATCGTTACTAACTACAAGTTACGGGACGATCCAGTATGTTACGGTCGGGCTTACGTTAGTTTCCCCGACAGTGGCGGCTACTAAAATTTTCAAGTAATAACCGCCAATAGTTACAGTGCTATTGGCATGGTATGAAGGGTTACTTCATGGGTCCTTCCATGGCCTGCAGCAAGTATACACGAGGCCAATAGCACGGTAAACAGTGGCGGTTAGTGCTTGAAAATTGTAGTAGTAGCTATTAGTACTATTCACGGTACAAGCACCTATACCATGTCAAGACTTACGGTAAGCAGCGAGGCAGACAACAACAAGCAGAAAAATAGAAACGTCACATTGTCCAAATAGTTATAAAACTTAGTTTCTCACCGCAAGAGCAAAAAACGGACGTGGCCTCATTTGTTGTGCCTTTTTCGCCGGGTCAAACTGGATCAGAATTAGCCACACGAAGGCAAAAAGTGCATCACTATTTGCACAAAATTTTGCCCATTTATTTGAGAGAAGCCTAGAAT